>NW_015555789.1:109576-144997 GCF_001515605.1 Sinocyclocheilus anshuiensis | reverse complement strand
AGCAAAAAAAAAAAAAAAACTTACAAACAAAAATATTTGTCCATTAAACGTCTTAACATGTCATCACCTTTACTCTTATGTTAAAATACTTTGTTATTGTGGGTTTCATTATTATTAATATTAATATTAATAATAATAATAATATTACTAATTTATAAATATATATATATATATTAGGGGTGTAACGGTACGTGTTTTCGTACCGAACGGTTAGTCCCAGCGTCAGTGCTGACGCAACGTCAGAGTGGAGAGGGAACCGCACACAGAGTCCAAGCGTCGGTACTGACACAACGTCAGGGCAGAGAGTTCCTTGTAGAGTGCACCGAGAGGGGCAGGAGAGGAGAGGCCGCAAAGCGCAGTTCTGGTAATGCCAGGGCAGGAACTGGGGAACAGAAATCTGGTGAAACGAGAGGCAGAGAGCGAGTGGCAAAGAAGACAAACTGAAAACACTAAACTGTACTTAGAGCCTATGAAAACACGGAAGGACAAAAACACAACAAGACTGATAGTAGGTCACGAACGAAGTGTAGTGTGTTTACACCACAACGGTCAGACACAAGACTACACACGAGGGGAACTTAAAAGGAGGGAGAATTAAGGAATAAACAAGCCACAGGTGTGACGGCAGCTAAAGTAGTTAATAAGATAACGATGGGGAGGGAAACCACGAAGACAATGAGCACATGGCGAACTGTCAAAACAGACAAAAAACAACAACAACCTGCTGATCAGACCGAAGTCATGACACAGCTGGCATGTTCCCTTGACATGGCAGCACGGTGTCCGTCAGCAGATGTCGCTGTTTTAATGGCATAAATGTCTTTTTATTTTTATTAGCATAACTGTTGCCAATAAACATACATTTTATATTTTAAAAAGTTTTTAAAATATGCTATATATATATATATATGTTGTATGTTTATATGTATGTTTATTTGCAACAGTTATCTGCAGATCTGTATGCATATACTCTGAATAGTTTACCACCTTCTAAACACAAAAATATGAACAAGAGGGGGAGATTTTCTGTGAGTGATCAATTCAATTTGGACCTGTTCTCAATCAAAGCTATTGCTATGTAAGACTGGCAGTACAGAGCCTGAAGCTTATGGACTAATGGTATGTTTTTGTTTGTTTGTTTGTTTTAATATATTTTGGCGCTTGACAGCAGTGGTGTTACCATGCATACGTTAGTACATTATAAGAGTAACACTTTACTCTAAATATGATAGAGAAAACTATAAATATTTATAATTTCTACCAATATATCAAACTAAATTTCATATTTCTGAATGAAATGCTTGCTCTTGGGGGTTGTTGTTGGGGTTTTTGTTTTGATGATATAACTGGGTTAATGTAGTACCATTCCTTCAGAAGTAATTTCATATAAGGAGATGAAAAGACATTTAACATTTAGTTTGTGAAAAGATACCTTGAGACCACCAACTCATTTGAGTAAGCACAAACTTAAAAATGCAAAAGTGTGTTTAAGCTGGCAGGTGGTTGCAGTGGTGGAGGCCCAACATTTAACTTTAGACATGACTGTCAGCGCTGAATACATTGAAATTCTGAAGCATTCTAAATTCTAAACTGAAAATTACTACATGTATATAAAGTGAAAATCTTTTATATTAGGGTCTAAAATACTTAAAGTATTTGAAGTATTTTACTTGTAAGAATTTGCCTATTTATGAAATAACCCACTACACTGAGATGTTTAGTTTGTGTGCTCAGATGTTTTTCAGAAGTCAGAAGTCAGAAAGAGCTTTATTAGCAACTATGTTTACACACACAAGGAATTTGACTTAAGAAAGTACAAACATACATGATAGTGCAGACATACATAGGAATTACATAGTAGAGATGAAATATAACACTAATGTAAGAAAAACAGAAAATTAAATAATGCATATACAGAGGTAGAAATATATATAAAAAACATAATTGTTTAAATGAATGTAAAGATATGTTATTACAGTTATTTACATATGTACAGTTTATGTACTTTACAAATGTAAAATTTTCAGATGCTATGTATGAATGTGTCAGTTATGAACGTTCAGGCTGAATACAGTCCGCGGGAAAAAACTGTTCTTGTGCCTGTCTGTTCTGGTGGTCGGTGCTTTGTAGCGCCGACCAGAGGGCAACAGTTCAACATACCTTAAAAACACTCTCTTAAACCTGGCAGTAAGTATGTAATTTTAGCATGAAGTTAGGATTTTAAGATTGGGATTTAACATTTTAGCGTAAATGTGGGATTTTCGAATACCTTCAGTTTATTGTAGTACAGGCCTCACAGCCACATATTTTGGTTTTATGTTTTTTTTTTTTTTGTTTTTTTGCCACAGGTGTCCACTAGAGGGGCCTCGTGAGACATTTATCAATAATATGAGGCGGCATCACTTTTTGCAACTCTTTTAAAAACATGATGCATGGGTGTAACGGTACACAAACATGACGGTTCGGTATGTAGGCCTACCTCGGTTTTGACGTCACGGTTTCGGTACAGCAGGGGGAAAACTAAACATACATTTTTTTTAATAATTTTTTTTTTATTATTAAACAGTGGTTTACTGAAAAAATTGCTCTTTCTTTAAATACATTTCATTATAATTAAAATGTTCTTATGGATAAAAATCTATCTTAAACTTAAATTTAATTACTATTTATTTTTAAATATAATAATGAACACTCAACTTAAAAAAATGTATGCAAAACATGTAAATTGCACATAATACAGGTTTTAAATTAACTTTGAAATTATAACAATTTTATTTGTTGTTGAAATATAATCATTTACACAGTGCCTCTCATAACTCGTTTCATAACAGATTTATTTAAACATTAAATAAGAAGACATCACTAACAGATAAAGTAAAATATAATGATTATGATTATGATATTATAAGTCTATATTGATACTATAAGAAATATTTCGCGAAATGGTCTTCTCTGCACTTAATTTCTCTAGCGAACTAACGAGTTGTGGACACTGATGGCTTGCCTGGGGCGGAGGGGGGGTTATAACATTTGAGTACCATTTTTAGGGGCTAAAGCTCCCCTAAAAATGGCCTGGCGATTCCCATTTGAAATGCTACGTGACATTTTGTTTACAAGCTGTTTTACTGCAGTCTTTCAGCGGTTGAAATGCTGATTGAGCGATAACATGAGGCGTGAGATGTTCATTCATGTTTATTTCGCGGTAAAACTAGTAGTAAAGAGGAAGGGATGATCGCGTTGCCGCTTGAACTGAGGCGTTTATACAGCGATCTCTTGCGCCACATGAAAGAGCGCCAACTAGCATTTAATATTTGAATTTCCTGCGGTTGAAATGCTGATTGAGCGATAACATGAGGCGTGAGATGTTCATTCATGTTTATTTCACGTTAAAACTAGTAGTAAAGAGGAAGGGATGATCGTGTTGCCGCTTGAACTGAGGCGTTTATACAGCGATCTCTTGTGCCACATGAAAGAGCGCCAACTAGCATTTAATATTTGAATTTCCTGAAAAAAAAAGACATAATTTGAAACATTAGACTTCCAATGAAGTTACGCTCCTGCAATATATCAATTAAAGCACATTTATTGTAAATAACAGAGAAATCATTTTAGTAAAATGTATACATTTCTCATGTGCATACATTGAATTATCTTGTACATTTTTCTCTCGGTCTTCTAGGGGCGCTGGACTTTTGTTGAAAGCTTAAAGCAGCATAATTCAAAGCATCTCTGTCTTCATCCTACAACAATTATGATACATTCAGTCAAATATATTGACTATAAAGACTAGGCATTTATATTGAATTACATATGGTATAAAAGCACATGAAATATTAAAATGCTTACCATTAAGTGACCACTCTGAATATTCTGAGTCCCATCTTGAAAAACAATAAGAATTGGAACACATAACTGCACTGTCATTGAAGAATGTTGATTTGCTCACATATTGGAAAAATTGTATGCAGTAATTCCTACCTTTTTTTCGCTGCTTGTACAACTGTGTACCCAGAAATATGATCACAATCACTGATTGATCGCGTTGCCGCTTGAACTGAGGCGTTTATACAGCGATCTCTTGTGCCACATGAAAGAGCGCCAACTAGCATTTAATATTTGAATTTCCTGAAAAAAAAGACATAATTTGAAACATTAGACTTCCAATGAAGTTACGCTCCTGCAGTGGTTAAAACAATGCTGTATTTGTTCGGTACACATGCGTACCGAACCGAAAGACCTGTACCGAAAATTTTCGATACGAATACGTGTACCGTTACACCCCTAGTATCACCCTATAGGTCATTAAACATATTTCTGCAACATTCTCTTCAATGTTCATGTGAAAATATTGCTTACACTACATTCTAGATGTAAGAAAAGCATGTATCGACTTATAATTAATATAGTTGTCATGAGTAAATGTCATCAGTATGTGTTAGTGCTGTAGTATAGTACAATGTAGTCTAACTACCTTATTCTTATTATACCTTATTCTTTATTGTTATTATGCAGTAGTCTGCATAACTAGAAAATAATGCAAACATGGTCATAAATAATTGTCACATTTCAGTACCATGGACAGGGGGTTCAACTACTCCAGCTCTTCTCAACCTCAGATTTTTTCAACAAATCAGTCAATCTTAAATTGATATGCTGTATTGATGCAGAAATCCAACAAACAAGGGTCCATGAAGGTTGCGTAAAATGACATGTCAATCAGTTCAGTTTATTTGACAGAATGAATAAACTTACACTGAAAGATTTTTTTGACTAGAGAAGCAATTGTCACTCAGAAATTGCTAGTAAATGTTACAATTAACATCAAGTAACACACTAACACACTGAATTAAATGGGGAATTTTGAAGTAGAAAACCAAAAGAGTATTTTACTACTATAGTACTCCAGTAATCTTAGTTTTATCTCACATATTGGAAAAATTGTATGCAGTAATTCCTACCTTTTTTTCGCTGCTTGTACAACTGTGTACCCAGAAATATGATCACAATCACTGATAAACAGTTTAAAGTTCCTAAAACCAGGGCAATTATCCATGGTGTCTGAAAACCTTAATTCAAAATTAAAGTAATTAAAAAATTGGCAATAAATCTGTGAGCAGACATTGAAAATTATGCAACTTAAATGGGCACCTGGCATGTCAGGTTTTCTTGCATCCCCAAACAGTATCTGTCCACATGCGGCCACAGCGCAGTAGTAAATCCCAGCATCAGAGTGACTGAGGTTCCCCTTGGGTAGGCTGTAGATACATTTATGTGCAGTAGAGTTCACATCAGAGCTCCTCTCACATTGAGCGTTCCTGCGCTCCTGAGTGAATATAATTCCTGGAGGAGATTCTCCAGATTCACGTCTGAACCAGTAGACGTTGTGTTCTCCTGCACAGCTCTGAGTGAGGACAGTGCACTGCAGCGCCACTGCAGAGTCTTCTGGATGCACTGGATCTATCACAGCTGTCTGATCGTCAGAGTGCATGTTTAGTCGTCTGCCTAAAAAGAAAATAAACAACAATAACATGATTGTAATTTGACCAGACACAATGTGCCAAAATACATGTACCACAGTAAAATTTAAGAAAACTTTCTGCTTACCTTTAACAATGAGATCAGTGCCTTCCCCAAATATGAACTTATATATATATTTAACACAATAGTATGTTGCAGTGTCCGATTCTTTTGCATTTGTGATGCTCAGATTAAAATGGCTGTCATCTTTTTCTACAAAAAAGCGATTATGTTTGTTAAAGTCATTTTCAAACACAGCAGGTAGAGCTTGATATGACGAAGTGATTAAAAGGGGTTTCTCTCCAGCTCTTTGTTTGACCCAAGCAACAGTGGTTCTTGACTCTTTTGGAAAAGTACAGGTGAAGTTAACACTGTCTCCTGCTTGAACAATCTTCAGATGATTCTGAGACTCGATGTCTGCATTATCTGAGCTGCCTGGAAAAATTCAAAATGCCATGGATGAGAAAATGTTAGCTTGCAGTAGAATTGCTTCATTATGTAGTGCAGAAACATAACTACTTACATTTAGAAAGGTAAATCAAAAGGATGAAAAAACGATTAATCATTTTTAGGAGATAGTTCTGAGCTGGTTGATTCAGAACCTTTAGGGTAAATCATCTAGAAAAAATAAGAGTGGTAGATCTTTTAAATGAAGAAGAAATGTATAAACACAGGAAACATAAAACACCTTATTTATAGCTCATATCCAAGTTGTTTATTTTATTTTATCGAGTAAAAACTTTTTTAGATGTTACTAATGTTTAGGTTACCTGGCAAGACAAGAGTTTTTCATTGTGTGGATTAGAAACATTTTTAAACATACATTTTAATGCAGGGCCACATGTCATTCATGAATATGTGGTATATATCCAAAAGTTAATAACTAAACAAAATATGAATTCAAATACAGGCTCTGTTTAAAATCTGTACTTACAGACTTCATTAAAGATCAAGGTTGGTTTTCATGTAGAATCTATCACAGGTTTATCTTCCTTCTCAACACAGTCTGAAAGAGAAAGACACACAGAGACTCACCTTTATATGCTGTACCTCCCTTTATGAAAGAAAAGCAGCTTTACATGATTCTATTGGCTGATTCACCATACTGTTCATTTTAATGCCATGTTCACGGTCATAGTAACAGCAAATCTAAAGTTTTCTAGTAGACTGACACACTTGCACCTGAATGCAATATAAATGAAACATCTACTAATAGTACAAATATTTATTGATACAAATGAATTTATTAACACATCAAAGTAGTTACCATATGTTGATTTAAACATGTGCATGGCATCTGTTATCACCCCATGCTATTGGAAAGATATGTTTGTTTGTCGCTTTTCAGCAGAAGAGGCTGTATCTGTATCGAATTCTGTAATTCTGTAAGGTGGAATCTTTTTTTTTTTTTATACAGCAGTTGGCTGTGAACACAACTGAAGTGCATGTTTTTCTTCCTTCCTGCTTTCACTCTTTAACCACAGCTAGAGGATCCTGCACCACAATTATACAACAACAGAAATTTATGACAAGAACTGAGGCTGGTACCAGTTTAATACCTTGACCTTGAAACCGTAAAAGTTGTTTGTCTGCGCTTGTTTAGCATCATAATGTTATGCACAGAATTATATTTACTCAAACTAAATGAAGCATTTGGATCATGTGGCCACTTAATTATAAAGCAAATAAAAAGATAATAAAAATGGACAGAATAAATTCTACGTTATTCATTTTTTGGCATTATTATTCTGCCTTTCAATTCATTATTATTAAATATTACTCATATCTGTTAGTTATTCACATCAGGTACGTATTATGACTCACTGTTTATGTACTGAAGCTTCTTCTAAATAATTACATGTAAAATGTGCTATTTAAAGATTGCTATTTTTGTGGCAATTGTTGAACTTACTGTATAATTAGTGTCAGAAGAAAAAAACAATGCATGTAACGGAAAAGAGCAGTGAAAATCATTTCCGCTCAGAATGGTGTTTGTGGGCTGTGAATGAATGTGGGAGGTAAAAATAGAGCAGGGTGGCTAAAAGTGCTAAAATATATATACTGTAGGTCACACGAGTTGCCTGATAAATAAATCATGTTGATTTATTCACTCATTTATGGACACCCTTATGCTTATGTAATTCAGTAATCCTCCACCTTTTGTAAGCAATAAAATTGTTAGTAGTTTACACTTTTAGCATATCAGCCTGATTCTTGCTGCTGCCGAATGCACAACAGGCCTTACAATTTTAATACCCTCAGGATAGTTTTACCACATTTTTCCACCAGAGAGAGTTCATCTGCAACCTCTGTCCATCATATAATATTTCTATGTTCTCCTGTATTATTCACAAGTCAACAGGCAAATACAGCAAAATACATAAAGAAAAATTATCGCTATTTAATGAAGAGGTCCAATTTAGACCAATTAGAACAAAAACTTTTTTTTAAACATTATTTACTGCAAGAGTAAAATGCACATTAACCATTACCTGCACATAGACAATAATCTCAGTCCTCATCTTTTTTATTTGCAAAAGACTGACAATATTGTTTTTAAAATGGCAGAAGACAATTATAAAACACATAATTGCTTTACTTTATTTAACTACAGTGTGTAAAAAAAAAAAGGTTATTTTGAATCATGATCTACATGGACATGGGTCAAAGGTCAAGATGAATTATTAGAACATTATCTATTACTGAATCAATAATTATATTGCACATGGGAAATGCACATGCTTGTGTCACACTCTAAATTCATGAACAGTTTATTAATGGGCTTAGTCATATCTGTGAACAAGCATGTCATCAATTTCTGGATAGATTCAGAATCTAATGAAGTCATGCTACTACATTACAAAAGCAGTATGACTCAAGAATGTTATTTCAGTACCACGGACAGGTATTTAACACAATTTAAGCACATTTTATTAATATAATGTGTCACTTGCACAACCGCTTCTAAACTTTAGACTGTTGCAATAAGACAAAAATGTATGTACCAATATACACCACATTAGTGTGTATACATATGTATATTTATGTATACATATGCAACAATTAAGGTAATGGCAAACATCCAATGGTGTTTAAAGCAAACACTGATGCTGTAACTTAAAGCATGGGTTTATGAAATTTATCACAGGTGTTAAATTCTATTATAGGCTAATAAATAAAAATTAATTTATGTATACATATGCAACAATTAAGGTAATGGCAAACATCCAATGGTGTTTAAAGCAAACACTGATGCTGTAAATTAAAGCATTGGTTTATGAAATTTATCACAGGTGTTAAATTCTATTATAGGCTAATAAATAAAAATTCAGTTCTACAAAGTAACTGGATTTGTGTCATAATAGTTTACCTCTGAGTGACCAATGCAGTTGTCAGCTGGAAGAACATGTAGTATAAGTATATATATATATGAATTACATTTTGAGTTAAAAACAAATGAACCTCAACAGATTTGAATTAAATGCATTATTTGATGCAACTTTGTTGATTTATAAATTCATCAATAAATAATAATGATTAAGGCTAACATAGCTGATTAATTGAATACTCACAAACTAAATAGTTCACAACTTGTAAAATGTGTTGGTCTTGGTTTCTGACTATTTTAACTTCTAAATTTTATAGCTTCCAAATAGAGACTTCTGAATTTTAGAACTTTTCAATTTAAGTCAAATTTATTGATATATCACATGTGCATATAGTGAATTGTCTTGCGATTTTCTTTCTCTGGGTCTTCTAGAGGTGGAGGGCTTTTGTTGAAGGCTCAAAGCTGCATAATTCAAAGCATCTGCGTCGTCAGCCTGACATAGAACAGTAATTATGAAACATTCAGTCAAATAGATTGCGTAAAAACATACAATTAAGTATAATATTTAGATGGGTAGCAGTGATTAAATTCATCGAAAATGTATTTTTATTGTATTGAAGAAAAAAGCATTTAGATTACCGTAAGCTGACTGTTTTGCATCCCATCTTGAAGAAACAATGTGAATTTGCACATATTACAGTTTCACTGATATTGAACACTGTATTAAAACTTAAAATTGGCATGTTAAAATGAAATAATGCATACCTTTTTGCCGGTACTTGTACAACTGTGCACCCATAATGATAATCACGATCACAGATAAAGTTACTATAATCAATGCTGCTGTAATCCAATGTGTCTGAAAGCATTTGTCTGTAGTAATGCAAATAAACAATGTATTTTAAAAAATATATTAGTGCCATCTCAGGAAATTATTTTTATTGAAACTTAAATATGCACCTGGTAAGTCAACTGTTATTGCATCCCCAAACAGTATCTGTCCACATGCGGCCACAGCGCAGTAGTAAATCCCAGCATCAGAGTGACTGAGGTTCCCCTTGGGTAGGCTGTAGATACATTTATGTGCAGTAGAGTTCACATCAGAGCTCCTCTCACATTGAGCGTTCCTGCGCTCCTGAGTGAATATAATCCCTGGAGGGGATTCTCCAGATTCACGTCTGAACCAGTAGACGTTGTGTTCTCCTGCACAGCTCTGAGTGAGGACAGTGCACTGCAGCGCCACTGCAGAGTCTTCTGGATGCACTGGATCTATCACAGCTGTCTGATCGTCAGAGTGCATGTTCAGTTGTGCATCTAAAAAGAAAACGGATAAATAATATTCAGTTATTTATTTGATTAAACAGAATATACAACATACAACTAAGCTTGTTATTGTTCATCTTACCTTTTACAATAAGGTCAGTTCCGTCCCCGATTGTAAACTTAAAAAAATGTTGAATGCAATAGTATGTTGCAGTGTCTGATTCTTCTATGTCTGTGATGCTCAAATTAAAACTGATATCATCTTTTACAATAAAATAGCGATTATGTTGGTCAAAGGCATTTTCAAATGTGCCAGGTAAACCTTGATATGATGAAGCAATTGGAAGGGGTTTCTCTCCAACTCTTTGCTTGACCCAAGCAGTGCTGGTTCTTTGCTCTCTTGGAAAATTGCATGTGAAGTTAACACTGTCTCCAACTTGAACAATCTTCAGATGATTCTGAGGCACAATGTCTGCATTATCTGAGCTGCCTGAATGAAATCAGTATAATAGGAATAGGTGAGAGTATGCTTAGTTTTGTTTGCTTTTAAGAACAATCATTTAGCAAAGTAAAAACAGGTATGCATTTAGTCTAAGTGTAGCAAAATATAGTTACTTACACTTTGAAATGTTAAGCATTAGGATGAAAAAATGAAGCATATTGTAGAGCTGGCTACAAACAGGTTGAAATGAAAATCTCTACCATGAAAAAGAGAAGGGAGAGAACACATTCAGATGTATAATAATAATAATAATAATAATAATAATAAAAGATTATCTTTTATTTTCCTTTATTTTGTCAAATGCAGAGAAAGAAAGCTAATAATAATAATAACAACAACAGAAATGCTAAATTAATTTGACCAAACATCCCAAGGCAGTACTTTACAGGGCACTGTTACCAAACTTCAAAACATCCATTATGGTGGTCCATTACTGTAGTTAATAAGCTTGACATACTAAAAAGTTACTCTAGCAAACTACTACTATTCTCTAACAAACAAATCTCTGTTTTAAAACTGTATACTTACAGGCATCATTAAAGATCATGGGGTTTGGCCATATGACCATCAGACAGGTTTTATGTCCCTCCTTGATAGTGAGACTGAAAGAGAGAAACACAAAGAGGTTTGCCTTTATATAGTCTTACACTTCCCTATATGCTAAAGAACAACAACTTTACATAATTATATGTGTGTGTGTGTGTCTGTGTGTACAAAAACACCTACATAAAGACGTACTTGCATACATAAGTTCATATAAAAATAAAGGAAGTAGAAGAGCTCATGGCCCTAAATTTATAGCATTTTTGCACTGAATTCACAAAACACATACAAAAAAAAAATCATTTTTTGTTTTTGTCTTCAAAAAGTTTTTGTCTTCAATCTAAGCGTGACTATACACTGATGAGATTTTCCTGTAATGGTAATGCTAAATAAATGATGAAATTACAATTGTATACCAGTTCAACATTTATTGTTAGATTTTTAGTTCCACTTTTAATGTCTAGGTAATGTTTTAATCATCTGCCACATTAATGACTTTGAATTATCTTCATTTGGGAGATTTCTCTGGTAGATACTGTTATGCAATTAATTGACTGACAGCTCTGTTTTACATTCATCATCAAAGTATGTGGATCACATGGTCCCTTCAGAAATAAATAAAAAAAGAAATGAATTCTAAATAAAACCTTGTTAGAGAGCCTAGAGGTCACTTTGAATGGAAACCTTCTGTGTAGCACTGCTAACAGACAGAAAAGAAAAGAAATAACACCTATGTGATGGAAAGAGCTGTGAATATGGTCTCTTGAAAATGGGTCTTGGGTGAAAAATTTGGGTATGATCAAAGAGTTGGAAGGGAGGTCAGTGTTGTGGTCGGAAAGATTGCTTATTGGTGCAAAGTATTTAAAAAAACAATGTTGTTCTGGGAAATTCACCTCAACAAGTTTAAATGGTACCAGTGGCAGGTTGCTGAGCATGCTTAGTTTGATCACTGATGCCCAGTCATAATGAATATCGTTTTCGAAACATATCTGACTTACATGTACTGTGTTTTGTGTACTATAGGGAATTAGGCATATTTGGATGCTGTATGCTACTATATTGAATAACAGTCAGACTTTGTGATACGACATTAAAATTAATCATATCTGCCCAATGGGTTTTAAGTTTAAGAAACGTAAGTGTGAGTTTCATAACTGCTATCATTATTTTTTACACGTAAAGCATTTGAACCCCAGAAATTAAGAACATACAAAATATAAGAGTTTATAGAGCCATTGTATCACATCAGAAGTCTCTGCTAACTGACTGAACTTTCAATCTGAAATCAAGAGGCCATTTGAGCCACATGTTCACCACAAATGTCCACAAGTGATTGCGACATCACAACATCAAAGTGATAAAAGAATAATGATAATAAAATACAAAAACGCTTGCCTTGACTGATAAAGACTGTGGTGGCAAAAACTACCACAAATCACAGAGTCATGTTTAAACAGAAGCATCATTTGTCCATATAAGGAGAAGATCTGATACTAAACAGAGTTCCAGTCAGAGGCCACAGTGTACGACATCATTTCCTGTAGAGTGACTGACAGGAAGAAGCTGCTCAGAACGGACTCAGAACTGCTGTGGTGAACATCAGCGGAGAAACATTTTAACTTTAGCACTGACATAATCGGAATAAAATAAAACTGTATGAACAGTATATAAAATTGTGTTGTAATTAAGTATTAGAAATACTGGAAATATAAATTTTGATGAATATAAGATGTTTCACCTATTTAAGAAATAATTTTCCAAAATGCATATATGTACAGTATATATTTACCCAATCTACCTGTAGTATATACACACACACACACACACACACACACACACACTATATATATATATATATATATATAGTTACAAATAAGTACACCGAGTGTTTGTTTGCACCTCTGTGCATACTTTTGCAAGCATGATTTGCATACATCACGGTTTGATCATTTTCCAACCACAGGACTGACCCACTGGTGTGTTTTCACACCCTTCTCTGAATCAAAACCACACACGCACCATTGTCAAAAAAAAAAAAAGAAAAAGAAAAAAAGTTGCCTCCATTATGGAAGTCAAAAATAACCCTTCTATGTGTACATTTTTGTCACAACTTACACCCTAGTTTTAAGTCTAGTGGAAACAGGCAGCAAAATCTTTTTAATGATTCACAAAAGTGACCTGTACTGAAAGGGTTCTTTGACTCATGATTGTATATACTGTAATAATTAGTGTAAACCAATACTGCAACAATACATATCAGGCTCAACTTTTACACCTTGAGAGCCCACTTCACACCTTAGAGCTAGGGCCGGGCCTGCTGATGCACTTGAGAACATGTGTGGCTCTTATACTGCAACCATCCTTCAGATACACATAATAGACCTGGCCAAGTAGCCTGACAAAAGGTTATTTCATTTAGAGATATATTTACTAAGACCATACTACATTTAATCCATTACATATATCTGAAAATGTGAATTCAGTGAATCTTTTGCCATTTAGGTTCAAGGGATTGGCTCAAAATAAACTGAATGCCCCTGAGTAAAAAGTCACACAGTGACAGTCAATGATCTATCCTTTTGAATAAATAAATAAATTCTATAAAAAATATGCTAAGAAAATATAAATAGACTAGAGGTTCTTAAAAGAAACAAATATTGGATTAGTATGATCACAAATTTTATTTGAAACAAAAATGTATAAAATAATTATAATTACATTAATATATGTTACATATTCAAAGATTCAGAAATGTGTATTTAAGGATATTGTAGACTGCCCTTTTATACACATTTTTATGGCAGTAAGATTCGGTGCATTAATCCTTTTCATTTGCAATAACATGCTGTTGATCAGCAGATGTCCTCGGTGTGCGTGTTTCGAATCAGTTTGCAAAGTAAATTATTTTGAATGATTTTGAATAAAAGGCTTTATTTCTCCCATAGCAATGGGCATCTAAAATAATGTCGCAAATGAAAGTAAGCAATAAATTATTATTAAGCAATCAATAATAAGCTTGATGCTATCAGCATGCCGAGAAACTCATGAAAATAGAAAGAGAGACTGAGGGACCTCCTGACCCCCTTCGTGGCCAAAATTGTATAGTCATATATCCATATTATTCTGGAATTAATCCATTAAGACCTGCTGGTATTGATATAAAAACTAATTAGGACTAATTACACACACACACACACACACACACACACACACACACACGCATATACTGTATATATAATGATTTATCAATGATTAATAAATGGAGAGCCAAGCTGAATGAAGGGAAATTATTATACGTAATTTGTAATTTTATGTAATGTAGTTATGCTTATTTAATGAAAAATTATATTCCTGAGTGAAAAAATAAACTTATTTCTGAATACTTATAAAAAGTTATATTTGTGATGAGTTTCTGTCTGTTTATCCCAAGCAGCAACCTCCCCCTCTCTCTCTGAAGCCAACAAGGAAGTGACTAAAACTGTAATTCATCAACTGGCCGTCCCGCCTCTTTGCCCATTTTCGATTATCCGGGAGTGACGCGCTGCCAAGATGGCAACGGCCGGCTCTGCCCACTTTGAGCTTCAAAAACGCTCTTCAGGAACCTACGGGTGACGTCACGGACACTACATCCATGTTTTTATACAGATTATGGTTTATCCTAAATTTAAGGGGGCGGGGTTACAGGAGTGTGCAAACAGATCAGGTGCATGAGTGGAGGTGAGAAGAGAAATGTTGAAATTGTATGCAAAATATTTTTTTTTACACAAACGAGAAAATGTAAATAGTTTAATTTTCAATTTATTTTCATTTTGGCTTTATTAATGAGCATTTTAAGTGTTTGCCCCGACAAACAGACAGATTTGCTCGCGCAGAGAGAGAGATTTATTTCTCTCGTGTTTGGTCGAGTCGTGAGTTTTGTTGGAATATTTGTGGAACATCTGGAACGTGAGGATGTTTCTCTCTCTCTCTCTCTCTCTCTCTCTCTTATTAATGAGCATTTTAAGTGTTTGCCCCGACAAACAGACAGATTTGCTCGCGCAGAGAGAGAGATTTATTTCTCTCGTGTTTGGTCGAGTCGTGAGTTTTGTTGGAATATTTGTGGAACATCTGGAACGTGAGGATGTTTCTCTCTCTCTCTCTCTCTCTCTCTCTCTCTCTCTCTCTCTCTTTCCATAAATTAGCTAATTGTTAATGTTAATTGTTGTTTGGCTTTACATTGTATTTGATCCCGGACTGAATATTTGTGAATACATTTTAAAAGTTAAATTAGCATCTCAGATGATATGCCCATTTTGAAATTATTGGTCAATAAGAAGTGGTGGTTTACTTTATTGGCACTCCTGCATAGTTATCTGCAATGTGTTTTGAGAGACTGTTGTGTTGGATAATAAAGTAAAATAGTCTTTCTGCATTGAAACCCAAAAGTTCAGTTTTTTGTCAAATCCTTGAATTGTTCTCCAAAGGCCAGGTCAGCTTTAAGGAAGACGTGGATGTGTCTCCTCCAACAGACTATTGTTGATATTTTATTTTGGGATATTATTAAATAATAATAACATTAATTGCATAATGCAAAAGTTGCAAAATTAAACCATACAAAATGAAATTATGCTACAATAAGTCACACTGAACATACTAAGTGGATCTAATTGGCAGCTGACATTATTTGCAATTGTGTTTCCCGTGTCTTCGCCATACTGGTCTGTAATGAGACTTTATTGAGGAAATTTCGTTCTGCCCCTTTTTCTGAAACAGCCAGTCAAATTTCAAAGTGTCAGTGTTTGATATTTGAACACTGCCGTATACAGTATATAAAGAGGAAGCAGCCTGAAATAAGACATACTACCAAATCGACACTTTCATCCAAATAACCAGGGCCTTTTAGTTCTTTTAAATACATATTTTAATTGTATTGCATGATAGTAATCTAAGCTTAACATACTGGATGTGTTTTACCTCAATCGTTATTAGAGGACTGTAATATAAAATTAACATTTTTTTTAAGGTTGTAAGTAATCCCTTTAAACATTTAAGATCTTTACCATATTAAGGATAGCACAACTATGTGTACCTGTATTTTTATATATATATTCTTACTGTGTTGTGTTCTTTTATTAACAAAATTAATGAGTTCTTTTTTCTTAGGTGAGGATGTTAACAGAGTCAGTGTGTTTAAATTGTTAGTGTTCTAAAGGTTGTCCATTTTGTCCATTTAAACACACTTGCATGTTCCAGACTTCTCTATACATGTGTGCTTATTTCTCTTTTAGATTAAGTACAGGTGCTACAAAATGAAGTTCAGCATTTTGTCCTACCCTTTTTCTCCTCACATTTGCAAGTATGTTTAAAATTGTATTTTAATTGAGCATTTTATTTCACATTTATGTTTGTTACCATGTCACTTTTTTGTTTTTAGATGAAACATATGAAAGTGAGAATTTTATTCATCAACATCCGTTGCTAGTTGCTGAGCTTGGAAGCAGTGTGATTTTACCCTGCTCTCACTCAGACGACTTTATAAATTCTGTTTCATGGTATAAACATTCTTTTGGCAAGAAACCACTTCTCATAGCATATTCAGAACATGGCTCTGGAAGTGTTACATATCAAAATGGCTTTAACAATACAAATAAATACTGTATCAGAACTGGAACTGGCTCTTTTAATTTGACCATCATACACTTGGAAGAATATGATTTTGCAACCTACTATTGTGCTGTGAGCTTCTTGAACATTATTAAATTTGGAGAAGGAACGATTCTTCTACATAAAGGTGAGTTTCTGAGCTTCACCCACAATCTGACTGCACATATGTGTGTTGTTTTAATGTATTTGCAGAATGTTAAATTTTTCTTTCAGAGAGTGACGGAATAAGAAGCACCACTGTTCTCCAGCAGCCTGTATCTGACAGACTTCATCCAGGAGATTCAGTGACTCTGCAGTGTTCGGTCATCAGTCAGATCTGTGCAGGAGAATACAGCGTCTACTGGTTCAGACATTCATCAGGACATTCTCATCCAGGACTCATTTACACCCGTGATAACAGGAGTGATCAGTGTACGGAGAGATCAGAGAACGGCTCTTCTACCCAGAGCTGTGTCTACAGTCTCTCTCAGACTGAACTCAGACCATCTGATGCTGGGATTTATTACTGTGCTGTTGTCACATGTGGGAAGATACACTTTGGAAATGGAACTAAGTTAATTATAGAAGGTAATATTTGATTTGCTAGAAATTATTTTTAGTACCGCAATGTCTTTGGTCATAAGTTGAATGTTATGTATTTTATGTATTTATTGTAGCACATGGAATCTCACATCTATGTCACTATTTCAGATTTACAGTTCATGTGGAACCCAATTACTTTAGTTCTGGCAACAATGAACATCATGACCATGATTGTGATTACAATTCTGCTGATAGTGATTCAAAAGATCCTCATTAGAGGTATACTTGTGCTTCTTTGTCTGATACTGTATATCAACTAGCTTCATCTTTCCACAGAGCCACATACACCATCATCATATTTTTAACCATAAATTTTGATTTGTATTTATTAAGATAAATTGAATCATCCCAGAAATCAATGGAAGCAGGTAATTGCCTTTTCTTTTCTCACAATTTAAATACAGAATGTGATTAAAATACAAAAATGATAAAACTGCCTATACTGTAAATTAGGTTAGGTTTTAATTTTTAACTATGCAATACTAAATTACTTCAGTTTCCAGGTAGGTGAAGTATTGAACAAAGTACCAAAGTTAAACTGGGATTGCAATCAGATATCAAATTCAGTTACTGTTAGTGAATAATTTTTTTCCAGAATTAATATTGCTTGAAGTGACTGAATTAACTTTACACAAAACTATGACTTTGTATAGTAGATTATACAGCAGATTTGTAGCAGAATACAAAATTATGATTTTATTTCCCATTTTTCCCTTGGCAGATCATGGATACTGATATCTTAAACCAAGAAGAGACACGAGTCATTTATACCCAGTCCATCAAGCACTAGTTTATAGTAATGATGGCTGAAAACATCACTATTGCATAGTAGTGTAGTTGTTGATGACTGATGATCATGTTGGTGAACACGACTGTAATATTTGTATGATACGTACAAGTTCACATTTTTATGTCGCTTTGGATAACAGCATCTGCTAAATAAATTAATGAAAATGCAGTATCACTGGTTAAGTTCTGTTATTGTTCTCTTGCTTTTTAAATATTTCATTTTTGCAATTATGCCATGTTATTTGTGTGGCACGTGAAATTGCATGACAGGTTTATTATATACACCCCACTTCCTGTGTCCCCATAAACCAAAAGGCTTTAAAAAAAAAAACTAAATGGTGTTTTATGAAATTAAAAAATTGCCAGTAGTTTTCTGTGAGGGGTAGGTTTAGGTGTAGGGTGATAGAAAATGCAATTTGTACAGTATAAAACCATTACGCCTGTGGAGAGTCCCCGTAAACCACATATGCACGAATGTGTGTGTGTGTGTGTGTGCGTGCGTGTGTGTGTGTGTGCGGTTCAGGTATACCCTACATCAGGGCTGTCCAATCATGCTCCTGCGGGCCACTGTCCCGCAGAGTTTAGCTCCAACTTGCCTCAACACACCTGCCTGGAAGTTTCAAGTATGCCTAGTAAGACCTTGATTGGTTCAGGTGCATTTATTTGTGGTTGGAGATAAACTCTGCAGGACTGTGGCCCTCCAGGAGCAGGATTGGACACCCATGCTTTACATAATGGGGACAAAATGTCCTCACAAAGATTCAGAATCCTTCTTCTTGTGGGGACAATTTTTGGTCCCCATGAGGAAAACGGCTTATAAATCATGCTAAACGATTTTTTTTTTTTTAAATAAAAAAATTCAGAAAGTTTTGGGTAAGGGGAGAGAATATACAGTTTGTACAATATAAAAACATATGTCTATGGAATATCCCCATAAAACATGGAAAACCAATGTGTGTGTGTGTGTGTGTGTGTGGTTGATTTTGTTGCAGAGGATTTGGTAAGCTAGTTTCCGCAATTTTTTTTGAGGTGTTAAAATGAGACTCTGAGTACTTACATTTTAGTTGTAGTTTTCAGCACAAATTATCTATAAAATAAGCATTATCAAATTCAGTCATATCAAATTGATCTTTGTCATTCTCGTAGTAGTTTAAAGCAGGTTCAGCATAACACTGACACTTTTTATGTCTAGGAGAAGAACTTCTACTGTGGGAGAACGTCTACTGTCCTTTTCTGCATATTAGTGCCTCTCATGTCTTCCACCAGGCTCATATGAATGGTCTGTTCTATTAATTAATTGTTTCCCCTGTCTGAATTTGGTATCATTTTATGTCTTATCGTGATTGTGTACAATCATCTCATTATCTCAGCGGAAGAGTAGATCATAATAAAGATTTAAAAACCATGCTTCTATTGGTGGGACATTTTTTCTAACTGCCTTTTTAAAGATCTGAATATGGTGTGATCCTTAGATCATACAGTTGGATTCTTAATTCTGTTAAAATGTAATGGTTTATTTCCTGGAGTTTAAGATCTCTTAGTTTTGATCTGGGTATTCATATGAAACAAAAGATTCACTAGGAGTAACTGGGAAATCACTGAAAACTGGAATCTGGGAGAAATAAATAATAATAATAAAAAAAACAGCACAGTTCTGTACCCTGAACACTCACACAATACTGTGTCTCTCTCTATGGTCAGGTACATGCATCTTAAACGTTTAGATTTTTTGAGTATTTGACGCCATTTGTATTGATAATTTGTGAAATTATTTATCTCAAACTCATCGTTCTCAAACTGGCACAATACATTCGACCTGACAAATCAATAAAATTACATTTAATTAATTAATAATGTCCAAATCTATTACATAATTTAAAAGAGATTTTACAGAAGTACAAAAAAAAAAGATATCCACCTTATTCCTATGCCTCATGATGCTTTGCACGAATTATGAGTATAACTTCCGTTAAGCTGTAAACAATTAGTGAAGTCTCGCTCTATGAATGCAATAATACGTTTTTTTTCTTTAACTGGATACAATGAGATGACATTATTCTACTCACCCTTCAACTATCTAACGTTAAAATGACATAAAAAAATGTAAAAGCATAAACAAGTTACTTTCAACAGACCATGAATAACCCCAAAAGCGCGATTCTTTCCACAGCAATAACGGACGGGTGAAATATCACTGTACACTCTAAAAAATGCTGGGTTGTTTCAACCCAACTTTGGGTCAAATATGGACTAACCCAGCTGTTGGGTTACATTTTTTAATTATTTTTTTTACCCAAAACCTAGAGTGTAGTAATATATCTGTATTATGTAACATACATTGCCTTAATTAAAAATGTTCATTAACTTCAGCATTGCATGTTACTATTTCAAAGTGATTTCTGTCATTTTGACAGATAATAAATTGTATAAAACTTGAAAACAAACAAACCTGGAAAGAGACGTGAGGATTTGAGGAGAAAAACGAGAGATTCTTGGTGCAGTCCACTGAATTATTAATGGAATATACTGTAAATTAAATTGGGAGAACGGTCCACAAATGTGCAGTATATGTTGTCCTTTTTCATACTATTACAGCGGAATGCAAAGGGAAAAAAGAAAATAATCATGAGGAAAAGAATGCAGCAACTGGAAAGAGCTCTTGCCATAGATATTCTTGTTATAACATGTCACGTTAATATACCAAGCGTTACGTTATTATCATGATGTCTGAAAATAAAGCATGAAGAAAAATCGACAGCTCATTCAGTCAAACAGACGGATAAGCTTTATTTGTAGGGCAACCTTATGATTTGAAATGATTAGTTTCAGTCTTTTTGAATTGAAGTTCCCCAAACCGGAATTGCCACCCATATTTCAAAATGCAGTAGGCTCGTCAGGAATAAGGTGGATATATGTTCTGGAAACCTTCACCCACTCTACTGGACTGTCACTGGGTTTGTAGGTCCTTATACAGTGTACTTTTATCTTCCTTACTTTCTCTTTACAGGCCCTCCCTGATAACAGAATGATGATAATAAAAATATTGAGGAACAACATAAATATAATATTTTCTATATATGAAAACATTGCTTCTTCTATGTTGGAATGCAGGTTCTACTTAGGTATAGTATAGCAAACACCACACTTTGGACTGAGACCCAGAAGTTCAGCTTTAGTCCCATCAGATCATTGAACAGACTTGCCCCTCTATTGGAATATATTTGAATTCTTGAAAAAAAAAGTTTGTTAATGTCTGACAAGCATAACCCAAAAATGGTAGAAAATGTAAAAATAAATTAATTAATTAATTAAAAAAACAACAACAACCTGAACTTATGCTACATGCTGAAAAGTCTCAAGATAGGTGGAAGCTATTTAATGGCTTTATTTATTATTTAATTGTTTAGGCTTTAAAACAACAACAACAACAACAAAAACTCGTGTCATATGTTAATGCCATCTCCATACCGGTGTAGTGCATATAAAGGGATGCAGGAACAATGGTCATTAAAGCAACTGTATGTTTTGTGTATGTTTGTGATTTCAGAGCCTCCTACAGTTAAGGGAGTGGAATTCATTGTCATAAATATATCCCTATCGTAATTGTCGTTAAAAAATAAAATAAAAAATGGATCGCTGTACGCCTGCATGTTACTGCCGTAAAGCAATTGGCCTTTTTCATGGGATTTTGTACTTGCCCATCAAACTTACTCCCGTAAGGCCGGATATACACTGTGCAATTTTTGTCCGATTTGGTATTTAACAAAAACGTTGCTGTAATCGCAGTGTATGCCCGGCCTAACAGAACAGACGTATGAGGGGAGCGTGGGAAAGAAACAGAAGCCATTGTCCATATTAGAAGTCAGTGTATCATCAGAATGAATTTGAAACTGCTATCAAGTTAAAACACTTACAGTTACTTTAAGTTAGCATATTTTTTTTTAGGTAGCCTATTCGTTAGATTTTCACTTTTATTCAATGTCTATATGCTACAGAAGCATTATATTGTAAAGGAAATTATTTTTGTTGTTGATAATAGATTGTGTTTGGTCACCAGCTCTGCTTGTGAATATCCACACCTCTAAAGGAAATTTTGCTCTGCCCCTTTTTCTAAAACAACCAGTCAAACATCAACATGTCAGTGTTTGATCTCTGAACACACTGCCCTATAGAAAAGAGGAAGCAGCCTGAAATGAGACCTACTACCAAATTGACACTTTCATCCTCATAACAGGGCCCTTTAGTTCTTTTAAATACATATTTTAATTGCATTCTATGATGGCAACCTGAGCTGAATATACTGGATCTGTTTTATCTCAATCGTTATTAGAGGACTGTAATATCAAATTAACATCTTTCTCGTACGATTGTAAGTAATCCTTTTAAACATTCAAGAACTTTACCAAATTAATGATAGCAAAACTGTTTTTTTATTCTTAGCCTACTGTATTTTATTATTTATTAACAAAATTAGGCTAATGAGTTCCTTTATCTTAGTAAAGTACTTAGATTCCGATGTTAACAGAGTCAGTATGTTTAAATTGTTAGTGATCTAAAAGTTGTTAATTTTGTCCATTTAAACACACTTGCATGTTCCAGACTTCTCTATACATGTGTGCTTATTTCTCTTTTAGATTAAGTACAGGTGCCACAAAATGAAGTTTAGAGTTTTGTCTACCCTTTTTCTCCTCACATTTGCAAGTATGTTTAAAATTGTATTTTAATTGAGCATTTTATTTCACATGTATGTTTGTTACCATGTCACTTTTTTGTTTTTAGATGGAACATATGAAAGTGAGAATTTTATTCATCAACATCCGTTGCTAGTTGCTGAGCTTGGAAGCAGTGTGATTTTACCCTGCTCTCACTCAGACGACTTTATAAATTCTGTTTCATGGTATAAACATTCTTTTGGCAAGAAACCACTTCTCATAGCATATTCAGAACATGGCTCTGGAAGTGTTACATATCAAAATGGCTTTAACAATACAAATAAATACTGTATCAGAACTGGAACTGGCTCTTTTAATTTGACCATCATACACTTGGAAGAATATGATTTTGCAACCTACTATTGTGCTGGGAGATTCTTGAACATTATTAAATTTGGAGAAGGAACGATTCTTCTACATAAAGGTGAGTTTATGACAATAATCTGAGCTTGACCCACAATCTGACTGCACATATGTGTGTTGTTTTAATGTATTTAGAGAACGGCTCTTCTACCCAGAGCTGTGTCTACAGTCTCTCTCAGACTGAACTCAGACCATCTGATGTTGGGATATATTACTGTGCTGTTGTCACATGTGGGAAAATACACCTTGGAAATGGAACTAAGTTAATTGTTGAAGGTACAGATATATTTATATTACATATATATATATATATATATATATATAGTACCACACTATCTTCAGTCTAGAATATTTCTTTATATTTATGTTTGTACATGAACCTAAATCTATGTAACCATTTCAGCTTCTTCAGCTTTGACCTTTTTGAATCCAGTTGTTTTAACCCTGTTCACAATCAGTATATTATCCATTATTGTGAACATATTTCTGGTGAGACTGATCCACAAGAATCACAAAAAAGGTAAATGTATTAAAATAAGTTTATGGCAAAATCAAATAAGGTACTACTATTCAACAGTAAATTGTTATTTATGAAATTTATATGAGTGAAATTAACAAAGTATATTTTATTATTATCCAAAGAAGCTTCAAAACAACCCAGAAATCAAAGGAATCAGGTAATCCATTTTTATTTGCCCTGTAAGTTATAGAGAATGCAAAGAAATTCAGATGTTGTTTTGATTAAATGTTTTTAGAAGTCTACAAAACTATTTTCCACACATTTTTTCTTCATATCAATCAACAAACAATCTGAAGTCAAAAAGTTTGAAGTCATTAAGAATGTTAATGTTTTAAAAAGAAGTCTCTTATGCTCACCAATGCTTCATTTATTTGATCAAAAATACAGTAAAAACAGTAATATAATAATAATATTATTACAATTTAAAATAACTGTTTTCTATGTTTAAAATATATACAGTATATATATTCCTGTGATGGCAAAACTGAATTTTCAGCATCATTACTCCAGTCTTCAGTGTCATAAGATCCTTCAGAAATCATTCAAGTTCAAAAGAGCAGGATTTATTTGACATTTATTTATTTATTTATAACAATGTACAATTCTTTACTGTCCTTTTATTGCATTCTTGCTGAATAAAATCATTAATTTCTAAAAAATCTTACTGATCCCAAACTTTTGAGTAGTGGTGTGTATGATAAATATAGTTTAAAGTGATGCATCTTTACTCAAAATGGTAACTTGTAGTGCAGATATTTTTATTAAAATAAACATGCATCACACTACTGATGAAGCGCTGTTGCGGCTTTAATTTAATGCTCAAGGGAAAAGAGTCGGTAGGCTAAGATAACTTAATTGTTTGTAGGTATTTATTTATTTTCCTGCTTTCTGTGTGTTTTCTATATATTGATAGTAATTCATAAAATGTTTGTTTTTCCAATTATATAGTTTGATGGTTATTATATTTTTCCTCTGCAGACTGATGAAACAGATGCCTTAAATTATGTAGCCCTGAGTTTTTCCAAAAAGCCTAACAGCTCAAAAAGATCTTCACAGAAAACCAGCCAAGAAGAAACTGTTTATTCACAGATTACAAAGCAATGAGAAAATTACTAATGCTGAGAAATTGTTGATTTTTTAATGCCAAGTTATTTTTTAATACTAAGTCAAAATGATTTTTAATTTTTGGTGAGCCATTTTGTTATTCCCTTGTCAGTGTAAAATCTGAATTGTGATGGTATAAAGAGCCACGGAGAAGATTTTGGTGTCATTAGATTCTTAACATTAATCAAGAGACAGAGGGCCCACTGATTGATATCCATTCAGTCTCAAAAACAAACATTCAGTAGGATCTGTGTAGTTCAGTTCATGAACAAATTACCTATTTTTTTATGCACAGTTCAAACAAAAAAATAAATAAATAAAAATTCCGGCCTGTAACATTGCTTGTATGATTTATCAGAGAGGCAATTTATTTTATATGTAAGCAAAATTGACATTAATCATTAATGGAAATATACTCAAATTAATGTAAAATAAATCAGATTTAATCAAGAGCTTATAAATCGAATCTGCAAATCTGTATTATTAATATCCAGCCTTTCTTGTCCAGCTAAATTCTAATTAAAGGAATAGTTCACCAAAAAGTGAAAATTTGCTTAATATTTACTCACCCTGAGGCCATACAAGATGTAGATGTCATCTCTACAGATTTGGAGAAATTTAGCATTACATCACTTGCTCACCATTTAAACCTCTGCAGTGAATGGGTGCTGTCAGAAGGAGAGTTCAAACAGCTGATAAAAATATCACAATAATCTACAAAAGTAGTAATTCACATGACTCCAGTCCATCCATTAACGTCATTTTTGGTGAACTATTCCTTTAATTGCTCTCTTTGTTTGGGCCTGGGTACTTAAAGTGCCCCTATGGTGGATTTTTGAAAATTGCAATTCATGCAGTGTGTAATGCAGCTTTATGTGAATGTAAACAGTCTGCAAAGTTGTAAAGCTGAAAGTGCATCATAAATAAAGTTTTTGTCTCTCAAAAGAAAGAGACGACTTTGAACTGCCTAAACGAGTTGTTTTAAATTCGAATCCCATTCCGCGAATTTTACACGTTACAAATTCTTATATTTGCATAATGCCCACCTATGTTCTGCGAGGACATCCTGCGAAAACAAACTTCAAACCCTGTAGCTTGTTTGTGTGGATAACGTAATGTCAAGAAGATGCTGTGCTCTGCACGGTGTAAGTGAATTCGGTTTATTTTCACTTCCAAAGGATGAGGCTGTGAAGAGTAAGGGGTTAAAATTAATCTTTACTAAGATACCACACCAGTATAATCACAACTTTTTGCTGTGTTCTCACCATTTCACTGACGACTGCTTCTCCAATCTCCACGAGTTCAATGCGGGATTCGTAAACCGGTTGTCTTTGAAAGATGGGTCAGTGCCCAGTTTGCTTGGAACAGTTTGCTCCTCCGAATCACATCCCTAAAGTATGATTAACAATTGTTGCTTTGATGTTCTGTCGAGTGTGCAAAATATGTAGTTTTGTGTGTTGTGTTGTGTATACAGTCAGTGCAGCTGTAAGTCTCTGGCTAACTCACGTTATAGTTCTGCTAATCAGCTGTGGGCCTGCTACAGTATTTTCTAGAAATGTGTTGATTAATATACAATCTCAATTTCATAAAAGTTGGGACGTTTTGTAAAATGCAATAAAATCAAGAATCTGTGATTTGTTAATGCTCTTTAACTTTTATTTAACTGACAAAAGTACAAATAAAAGATTTCCAAAGTTTTTACTGACCAACTTAATGTATTTTGTAAATATAAACAAATTTTGATTGTGATGGCTGCAACACACTCCAAAAAAGTTGGGACAGAGCAGAGGCAAAATAAAAGTGAAAAGGTTATAGAATATCAAAGTTAAACAGTTTTGAAACAGTTCACAATAAGCAGGTGAATTGGTAATAGGAGAGGGGATCATGTTTGGGTATAAAAGTAATATCACAGTCTTTGCAAGCAAAGCTGGATCATGGATCATCACTTTGTGCCAAATTTCAAGAGAAAAGTGTCAAGCAAATCAAAAATTACATTTTTCAATGCAAAATTGCAAATAATTTAGGTCTTTCACCAAAAATCATACATAATATTGTGAAAAGATTCAGGGAATCCAGAGAAATCTCAGTCTCTGTAGGGCAAAGCAGGAAACCTCATTTGAATGTGCTTGACCTTTGAGCCCTCAGATGGCATTGCATAAGAAACCTTCATGCTGCTGTGTTAAATATAACTACGTGGGATCAGGAGTACTTTGGTAAACCACTGTCACTTAACACAGTCTGCCGCTGCATCAATTAATGCAACTTGCATTTACTCTGTTACTCTAGAAGAAAGCTGTACATCAATTCTATGCAGTGATGCCACAGGTTTCTCTGGGCCAGAGCTCATCTCAGATAGTCAAAAAGACAGTGGAAACGTGTGCTGTGGTCAGATGAGTCCACATTTCAACTTGTTTCTGGGAAAAATGGACATCTTAATTTGTGTTCTGAAGATGAACGGAAATCTTACGGGTTTGGAATGACATGAGGGTAATTAATGACAGAATTTTCATTTTTGGGTGAATTATCCCATTAATTCTGGATTATAGTGTTCTCTAGTCGATGACAAGAGGTTTGGTTATACTGCAAGTCTATGAGCAGGATAAGAACACAATAAGGCCCATGATTCCCCTGAACAGATCACATCTACTGTAAGAAAGATTATCCAGAAGTGCAAGAAAAGATGTACATGAAACAATCCTTCTCCCACTTTACTGAATTCTGTCACTGAGCTTGTGGGTGGTTCTTATAAATGTTATAATCTGCCTAAATCAGGGTTGGGCAAAGATACATAAAAATGTATTTTTAAAATAAAATACCAAATACCTTCATTTTAACAAATATCAAAATAAACTACTGTATTTTTGTATTTTAAAAATACAAAAATACTTTTGCAAGGAAGCATGAAATTTCTTTGGAAACCTTCCATCAATTGGCCTATTTTATCTATCCCTTCACCATTAAACTGACGCAGTTGATTAAGTAAACAATGTTTGACAGCAACAGCTTTTCTCTGCCTGAGTCATGCAATAAATCTGACATATGCAACCAGTTAACAGATCAAATATTCACATATCCATGTGATCTCCCAGATGAAGATTAGTTTTAAAGTAACCAACAGTTTAATGTTTAACAGTTTGTAAATGATTCATAATTGTATCCTTATTTAGTTACTTGGTGTATGGTAACGAAGGGCCTACTTTGCATCAGCAACACTGACTCAATGACAAACAAGTCATTCATAAGAAGACACTGATGGCACCTATATTCATAGCAACTAGTTTCTAACTAATCAATCATTTGATTGTTAATCATAAATATAATAATATATTATGTGTCAGGTAGTCATTCATGCAATGGTATGCAAAATCATGATCCCACTAAACAGCTACTTCAAGTAAGGTACAATTTTCAGCAATCAAATATTTATTTCTCAATCATTGGACACCTATTTGGAAGTTGAAAACAAACATTTTAGCATTACAACAATTATTAAATGATCGATATGTTTTTATTTTAAATGTAGCCAGAAATGTAATCAGAAAAGAGCAATAGAACTTGTCAAGGAGTATTAATCCAACTCCAACCACTGAATCTATTGAGAGCCATAGAAGTATAGAGGACACATATATACTTATAATAAGTGCAACTGCACCAAGCACATCACATTCTATTACTCATTCATCCATGCTTCCTTTTCCACTCCAGTGTTCAAATAATTCCTGCCCACTAAAAGCTGCATGGATATATTTGCTTACCCCGTCAGGCCTATCTATGTAAACGATTTAGAAAAAGTTCAGTCGATTCACTTGCCTAAATCAGGGTTGGGCAAAGATACATAAAAATGTATTTTTAAAATAAAATACCAAATACCTTCATTTTAACAAATATCAAAATAAACTACTGTATTTTTGTATTTTAAAAATACAAAAATACTTTTGCAAGGAAGCATGAAATTTCTTTGGAAACCTTCCATCAATTGGCCTATTTTATCTATCCCTTCACCATTAAACTGACGCAGTTGATTAAGTAAACAATGTTTGACAGCAACAGCTTTTCTCTGCCTGAGTCATGCAATAAATCTGACATATGCAACCAGTTAACAGATCAAATATTCACATATCCATGTGATCTCCCAGATGAAGATTAGTTTTAAAGTAACCAACAGTTTAATGTTTAACAGTTTGTAAATGATTCATAATTGTATCCTTATTTAGTTACTTGGTGTATGGTAACGAAGGGCCTACTTTGCATCAGCAACACTGACTCAATGACAAACAAGTCATTCATAAGAAGACACTGATGGCACCTATATTCATAGCAACTAGTTTCTAACTAATCAATCATTTGATTGTTAATCATAAATATAATAATATATTATGTGTCAGGTAGTCATTCATGCAATGGTATGCAAAATCATGATCCCACTAAACAGCTACTTCAAGTAAGGTACAATTTTCAGCAATCAAATATTTATTTCTCAATCATTGGACACCTATTTGGAAGTTGAAAACAAACATTTTAGCATTACAACAATTATTAAATGATCGATATGTTTTTATTTTAAATGTAGCCAGAAATGTAATCAGAAAAGAGCAATAGAACTTGTCAAGGAGTATTAATCCAACTCCAACCACTGAATCTATTGAGAGCCATAGAAGTATAGAGGACACATATATACTTATAATAAGTGCAACTGCACCAAGCACATCACATTCTATTACTCATTCATCCATGCTTCCTTTTCCACTCCAGTGTTCAAATAATTCCTGCCCACTAAAAGCTGCATGGATATATTTGCTTACCCCGTCAGGCCTATCTATGTAAACGATTTAGAAAAAGTTCAGTTGATTCACACTTTATATCATCGCCACGATATGTATTGTCATATCACCCAGCCCTTTTGACAAGCTAGTTGATAAAAAAACAACAACCGATTAACTCTTAAAACTGATCGGCTAACGCTATTTTTCCCCTTGTCAGTGCTCTTTTATTCTTTCATGTTAACTGAAGGTAAATCTGAATGATGCACTATTTTAAAGGGGTCACATGATGCGATTTCAAGTTTGTAATTCTGACTTTGCTATGACAATCTGGCGCTTCTTAATCAGCTACTGTTTTGTTATTAGTTTAAGTATTTGCTATTGACTGTTCAAAAAGTTTTGCGCATCGTGTGTGTGTGTGCGAGAGAGAGAGAGCGAGAGAAAGCGAGCGAGAGAGCGATAGAGAGAGAGAGCGAGAGAGAGAGCGATAGAGAGAGCGAGAGAGAGCGAGAGAGAGAGAGAGAGCACAAGAGAGACCTACAATAATGTACAGTATTTGAAAAATAATGTGTTTTTTGAACATTAAAGCATGTCATCATATTCTGTTACACCAAATACACAAAATAATGATATTTAAAAAAGCATCATATGACCCCATTAACTTTAATCAACATGTACAATTGACTGTGACATCCTCACCTGATCTTATTCCAGAAAAGTCACTCACCCAACGCTGAATGGAGCTGTACAGCTGCAGCTCAAGTGATGAATGTTGGGGTTGGGGGGAGGGGGTGTGTCTGAACTAAATCAGCACCCTGATAAAGAGGTTGACTGGCACAAAGTATTTTATGTATTTTGAAAATACAAAAATACTAATCTTAAATGTATTTAAATACAAATTACATTAGATTTTTGCCAAAGGCTTTAAAATACAAACTAGTGTTTTGTATTTCAAATACGAATTTTAAAATGCATGTATCTGAAATACTGCCCATCCCTGGCCTTACTCTCTCTTTACAGATAATACGCATATTTAGGAACAACATATTCATATAAAAACATTTCATCTTCTATACTGGCATACTGTGCATATGTTTTCAACGTATGGCTGACTGACTACTGTGGTCAGGTACAGTAAACAAGTACAATCAACTCCAAGGAAGCATGGGGGTGTCCCTTCTGTTGGGATATTTTTAAATAATTCTTTTTCAAAAATGTGTTTCAGTGTTTGCATTTGACAGTTTGTATTTGTGTAGCTATATTTTACAAAAGTGATCAAATTAAACCAACTGAAATTATGCTTTATTGAGTCACTCTAGGTATCAGCTAAATGGGACATTATTTAGTGCTTTTTGTTTTGTTTGTTTGTTTGTTTGTTTTTGCTTGTGCCAATTCTTACTGCCATCCCCATATTGGTGTGTAAAGACACAATCATAAAAATGACTCATGGCAGTACAATATAGTTCTGCCCCTTTCTCTAAAACAACCAGTCAAACATCAAAGTGCCACTGTTTGATCTTTGAACACAGTTGTGTATAAAAGGGGAAGCATTCTGAACACATACTACCAAGCAGACACTGTCCACCACATAACCAGTTTATTTTAAACTGTGAAATGAAAATATTTATATTTTATTGTCCAATTGTAATCTGACCTGAATATAATGATTTTTGGGGTTTTTGTTTTTTTTACTTCCATTAGCCAAATTTAATTTTAGGGGATTATATTAGCAAATCGTCTTTCTTGGAAAGTAAGTATTTCCTCTGAGCTTCATTCATTTAAATTAATAATTTTAAGTTCTTTTAAACATTCCAAAAATTCTCAAGACAGCTGTGTATATTTCTCTTTTAGATTAAATTGGCAAGTTCTGCAGAATGAAGTTCAGAGTATTGTTTATCGTTTCTCTCTCCATGTTTTCATGTAAGTTTGACTAATATCTTGATTGTTGAACACTTAATTTCATTATTAGATTTCCTAATCGTATTACTTTTATTTTTAGATGGGACATGTCAAATAAAGGGTGTCATTCACCAGCATCCTTTGGTAGTTGCTGAACTTGGAAGCAGTGTGATTTTACCCTGCTCTTATTCATTTGACATGATACACACTGTTTCATGGTATAAACAGACTGTTGGCAAAAAACCTCTTCTTATTGCATATTCATCTCATCTCTCAGTAAGTTTTATATATCAAAATGGCTTTGACAAGGTCGAACGGTATTCTTTTGAAGTTGGAACTGACTTTTTAAATATGAGCATCATAAACCTGAAGGAAAATGATTTTGCAAACTACTATTGTGCTGTGACCTTCTTCAACACAATTCAGTTTGGAGAAGGGATGATTTCGCTACACAAAGGTGAGACTTCTTTAAAACGAGCTGTTTTGTGAGAACTTTTACTGATGTCACTCCTGTATTAATAAACTAAAATTGTATTAGTAGAGAATGACATCATCTTGATGGATTTCTTTCAAAGGTAAAGATTCTGCCATTGGGTCCATAGTTCTCCAGCAGCCTGTATCTGACAGACTTCATCCAGGAGATTCAGTGACTCTGCAGTGTTCGGTCATCAGTCAGATCTGTGCAGGAGAATACAGCGTCTACTGGTTCAGACATTCATCAGGACATTCTCATCCAGGACTCATTTACACCCGTGATAACAGGAGTGATCAGTGTATGGAGAAATCAGAGAACGGCTCTTCTACCCAGAGCTGTGTCTTCAATCTCTCTCAGACTGAACTCAGACCATCTGATGCTGGGATTTATTACTGTGCTGTTGCCACATGTGGGAAGATACACTTTGGAAATGGAACTAAGTTGATAGTTGAAGGTACATAACATGTTTATTTTGATACAGAACATACCACACTATCTTCAGTTGAAAATGTGACTTATTTCTTTGTATTTATGGTGGTACATGAAAACTGTTACTATTTCAGCATCTTCGACTTTAACTTTTTGGAATCCAGTTGTTTTAACCCTGTTCACAATAAGCATAATATCCATTATGGTGAACATATTTCTGGTGAGACTAATTCACAAGAATCACAAAAAAGGTAAATATATTAACATAGGCTTGTGGTAAAATTCTATAATGTACTAATATTAAACAGTAAATTGCTATTTTTGACATTTTTGAACTGATTTTGAAATTTAAATCAGTGTAATTAAAGTATATTTTATTATTATCCAAATAAGCTTCAAAACAACCCAGAAATCAAAGGAATCAGTTAATCTGTTTTTATTTCCCCTGTAAATAGAATAAGGAATTCAGATGTTTTATAATAGCACATTACATAAATGCTGACAACTCGCAGTGATGATACATTTAGACTTCAGGGAAATAAGTATATGTGGATCAATGTCAAAATCTAGCAACTAGATTAAAGCTTTTTTTCCTCAACATTTTGTCCTAAAACATTTCCAATGTACATGTGTGGTTTCTGTATAGGCTACAGTACATTTACACCAATTCATAAAATGTGTGGTTTTTCAGTGATGTAGTTTGCCCCAAACTTAAAACAAAAAAAAGTAGTGTATATTACTTAACTATACATTAATGACTATTATTATTTTTGTTTTTTTTTTTTTTTTTTTTGTATTTTTCCTCTGCAGACAGAAAGCGATGCCTTAAATTATGTAGCCCTGAGTTTTTCCAAAAGGCTTACAACCTCAAAAAGATCTTCAGGGAAAACCAGCCAAGAAGAAACTGTTTATTCACAGATCACAAATCAATAGTTCAGAGAATTACTAATGCAAATAAATTGTTGTTAGCATAGTTTTTGTAGTAGATGTTAATTTTACCAATCTGGACATAAAAATAGATAAAATAGAATAGAATAGATTACTACTTTATTGTCATTGAGCAACTGTACAACGAAATTTAGTGATTCTCCTCAGAGGTACATCTGACATTTATTTATTTATTTTTTTTATGTATGAATATGAACAGGATTAATACAAATAAAAATACTTTCCACAACTTTCTTTTTTTTCCCCACCACCTGTCCTTTTTGTCTCTGGCTGCTCGTGCACCTTCCTTCCAGTCCATCATTTGGAGGAAAAACTTTTGCGTTGATCGAGTGTTCACATTAAAGATGAGAGGAAACGCCTTCCAGTTGATTTCAATTGCTGCACTAGCTGATACATGAGTTCGTAAAACTGCCAACAGTTCCAAAACACACGCTTGCTTGATTGATTTTTTTTTTATTATTATATTTTTTTTATTTGTTTGTTTATTATTATCCAAATGAAAAATATTTATGCAAATAGCATTGATACAGCAGTATGAACTATCATGAACACGATGACACAATGGTCATTCAGTGCCATTTGAGTCCCCATGAGATGGTATATTTTGTGTAAAAATGGGCTAATATTTGTTTTTTAAATGCTCACTTTACACAGTTACTGCCCCTCTACCATAGAACACAATAAATATGAACCCAAAATTAATTCATTAAAAATAATTACTCTGATTTTAGTGCAAGTAGGCTAAACTGCCATGTCCCCAAGTAAGCTTGCATAACTTCAGCCATGTGTAATGAATTCAGTCCACTGAAGGCGAGCGTAGTGAGAACCCATGTGCAGTTTTATTTACAAGTGATCCAAACATCCAAACAATAAACGAAGACTTGACTAGACTTGACTTGAACAGACTTGACGAGGCATGAACAGACTTAACTCACCGACAGCAGATTATAACATCAATACACAACCAGGCACAATGACAACATGAGGGAAAGCACTGATGTTATGTGGATGCCCGCAGCTCGCACCGACATCAGAGGTGGGTCCATCACACTAGCAATCAGACCTTTCAGTCCAAGCCCAAGCTCCGCGTCCGACTCAGGCGTGGCGGCCATCTTGGCCGGGGACTCAGGCGTGGCGGCCATCTTGCAACAAAGCTCTTCAATGGCGGCCATGTTGAGAAGAATCTCTTGAGTGACCGGTATGATGTGAGCAGGCTCTGGCTTGGCAGACGTGACGTGAAGAGGACTTGGCGTAGCAGACATGACGTGAGCAGGCTCTGGCTTGGCTGACATGACGTGAACAGGCCCTGGGGTAGCAGACATGACGTTAGCAGACTCTGGCTTGGCAGACATGATGTGATCAGGCTTTGACTGGGTAGATATGACATGAGTAAACTTTGACTTAACTGGCATGATGTGAGCAGGTCCTAGAGTAGCGGGCATGACATGAGCAGGCTTTGGCGTAGCAGACATGACGTTAGCAGGCTGTGGCTTGGCAGACATGACGTTAGCAGGCTGTGGCTTGGCAGACATGACGTGAGCAGGTTCCGTAGACTCTGAAGTGACTTGAATAATCCCAGACATAATGTGCAAACATTTTGGTGTGGTGGATACTGGAGGATAGCAGGATTCCTCATCAACTATCCCCACAGTAAATGGAGAGCCAGCCAAACGGAGTGCAAAGTCAATGTATTGTTCCAGTGACCAGTGTGGGGTATTGCGTGGCATTAACTGTGAAATGTTTTTGTCCAAACCAAAACGGAAAATGTCTTTAAGGAAAGTATTGTTGAAGTCTACCAAATGACACAATTGACAAAAGTCCGCCACATAATCCTCAATGGGCCTGTTAACTTGGCGGAGGCGAACTAGGCGATCTGCTGGGTTCATATTGGTGGTCGTGTATTCTGTAACGAATTCAGTCCACTGAAGGCGAGCGTAGTGAAGAACCCAAGTGCAGTTTATTTACAGTGATCCAAACATCCAAACAAGATACACAGACTTGACTTAACGAGGCATGAACAGACTTGACGAGACATGAACAGACT
>NW_015555789.1:107222-109332 GCF_001515605.1 Sinocyclocheilus anshuiensis | reverse complement strand
TGCCTGCAGCTCTCACCGACATCAGTGGTAAGTCCATCACGCTAGCTATCAGTCTTTTCAGTCTTGGCCCAAGCTCAGGCGTGGCGGCCATCTTGGCCGGGGACTCAGGCGTGGCGGCCATCTTGGCCGGGGACTCAGGCGTGGCGGCCATCTTGGCCGGGGACTCAGGCGTGGCGGCCATCTTGCAACAAAGCTCTTCAATGGCGGCCATGTTGAGAAGAGTGACCGGTGTGACCGGTATGATGTGAGCAGGCTCTGGCTTGGCAGACGTGACGTGAAGAGGACTTGGCATGACGTGAGTGACGGGAGCAGGCTCTGGTTTGGCAGACGTGACGTGAGCAGGCCCTGGGGTAGCAGACGCAGACATGACGTGATCAGGCTTTGACTTGGTAGATATGACATGAGTAAATTAACTGGTAACTGGCATGATGTGAGCAGGTCCTGGAGTAGCGGGCATGACGTGAGCAGGCTTTGGTGCATGACGTGAACATGACGTGAGCAGGTTCCGTAGACTCTGAAGTGACTTGAATAATCCCAGACATAATGTGCAAACATTTTGGTGTGGTGGATACTGGAGGATAGCAGGATTCCTCATCAACTATCCCCACAGTAAATGGAGAGCCAGCCAAACGGAGTGCAAAGTCAATGTATTGTTCCAGTGACCAGTGTGGGGTATTGCGTGGCATTAACTGTGAAATGTTTTTGTCCAAACCAAAACGGAAAATGTCTTTAAGGAAAGTATTGTTGAAGTCTACCAAATGACACAATTGACAAAAGTCCGCCACATAATCCTCAATGGGCCTGTTAACTTGGCGGAGGCGAACTAGGCGATCTGCTGGGTTCATATTGGGGTCGTGTATTCTGTAAAGAATTCAGTCCACTGAAGGCGAGCGTAGTGAGAACCCATGTGCAATTTTATTTACAAGTGATCCAAATATCCAAACAATAAACGAAGACTAGACTTGAACAGACTTGACGAGGCATGAACAGACTTAACTCACTGACAGCAGATTATAACATCAATACACGACCAGGCACAATGACAACATGAGGGCTACTTATACCAAACAAGAAGGGTCACATGACACAAACCAACAAATGGACAAACAGAACAGAGAACCACATGACAAGACCAAAAACCAATAAGCACAAGACACATGACTAAAACAACCAATCAGAACATGACACAATGAACAGAGGAACCAATAGCATGAATACATGAGGGCAAGGGAAGCAAAACACAAACAGGGACCATGACTAAACTCCAAAGTAAAAGACATGAAAACATGAACAAGAAACAAAACCCAAACCCCACATTACACCATGTAAGTAATAAACAAACAAATTCCAATTTTTTTCAATATTGTTGTGTATTCTTATTTATAATATTCCTCACTAAAATATATTTTTTGTTATTTATACATTTTTAATGCTTAAAGTCTTCGAAACATGTTGTGTCCCTGAATTGAATGTCCCCCCTGTTACTCTGATGGAAAGTCCCTCTGAACACACCCCTTGAATGTTCCCTAATCACATGACTCTCAGGACGTAGAATACTTTCTGGTGGCAAACTATCTACAAGAAAGAGAGTAAGTATCACTCCTTAATTCACCCTTTTTTCAATATTTTAGAATGATTCACTTATGTGGTAAAGCATAACATGTCCACCCTGTTATGCTTATTTATAGTGGAAACTGATAACCTTTTGTAATTTTGAAAATAAGGTTAATAAACAGGTTAAAAATCTTTCTCAGTGATCACTATATACTAGCCTGTTGCTCATCACGCGAGTAGAATTGGCTGACTTTAGCATAAAATGTCCCTCCTGTTACTGTCCACCCTGTTATTGTTTTGCACAGTAGGGTGGACATATTGTAACAGTGGATGTAAAAACTAGATAAATATGTGTTTACAGCATGTATTGGTACTTATAATTAATTTGCAAATAAATGCCCCTCAGGGCCCTCAAGGTTCAAAGAAAGTTTATGATTGAATGCTCTGTTGATTAGAAACTGCATTTAAATTATCTAGATTTTGTCATTACAATGTGTGTATCTGTCTGTGTCTCTGTGGTGTGTGTGTGTGTGTGTGTGTGTGTGTGTGTGTGTGT
>NW_015555789.1:106898-107177 GCF_001515605.1 Sinocyclocheilus anshuiensis | reverse complement strand
TCCCTACACTATCAGAATGTACCCACAAGTATAGTAATACCAGTAAATTCTGACCTTGGGATATTTATTTGGTCCTGATTAGGAAAACAGCTTATAAATCATACAGAATGAGGTGCTTTGAAAAATGTAAATGCCTGTAGTTTAGTGTGAGGGGTAGGGGGATAGAAAATACAGTTTTTACAGTAGAAAAACCATTAAGCCTATGGAATGAACCCATAACGATAGGAATACCAGTGTGTGTGTGTGTGTGTGTGTGTGTGTGTGTGTGTGTGTGTGTGG
>NW_015555789.1:102617-106858 GCF_001515605.1 Sinocyclocheilus anshuiensis | reverse complement strand
TGTGTGTTGTGTGTGTGTGTGTGTGTGTGTGTGTGTGTGTGTGTGTGTGTGTGTGTGTGTGTGTGTGGTGCGTGTGAGAGAGTGAAATAACATGTTCTCTAAAACTATAAACATTAAATTGTAAAATACAATGATAAACATATTTTGTAGACTAATAAAGGGATAGTATAACAAATGAGATCTAATAATAACAGGTATAAGAACAACTTACTTTAATGTGATAATTGACTTTCTATCCTATAAATTGTTTTATGCAGAACCATTTATCTGTTGTAGTGATTGTAAATTGTGACAATATGCTTCTTGTGTATTAGGCAATATGTTGACGTATTGTTGTTCAGTGGTGTGATGTCCACCCTGTTATGTTCTGTCCACCCTGTTACCTCAGTGTTTTTTATGTTAATCAAATAAGTTCAACAAATGTTATGCATATCTTTGTGGTTACTTGTAGGGAATTAAATGGTAAAATGTAATAATTTAAAATGGGGCCAAAATTCTATTAAAATTTATTTTAATTCTAAAAGAAATGTGTTGAAATTACACTGTGCCTTAAAATACAACAACTTTTTTTCAAGATAATGCCCGTTCATGAACACTCTGTTAAAATACATTTGCAGGGTAAAGGGAGGGACATTTTAGCTCTTATAAAATGTAAATATTACAATAACTGTGCATTCAAAACACTTATTAATTGAGATGAGAATGTCCTGTAACAGGGTGGACATTTGACCCTTGCATGTGTGAAGAATTTCGTGAAAAATTATTAAGGAATAATAACCTGAGCTGGACCAATATATTTTTTCTTGTGGTATAACAAGCCCTTCTTCAGAAAAAAATTTTAAATCATGGAAATGTAAACTTTTTTGATAGAAATTTACCAAGCTGAAATTGCACTGAATCGTGCTTAACTGTGTTAAACTGTAGTGTTATTTGAGTCTAGTGTTTGATAAAGTGAAGATAATAGCCTATGAATGATATGGGGTTTATGGAACATAGTTAGTAGACCGACATGTTGCATCATCTCTGAAATATTAAAATAATATATTTTTTGTATATTTGAATGTATAAATGTTTTATTCATGGTAACTGTTAGTATTGTGTCTTACAAAAAAAAAGATGCTTTGGGAGCTTGCTTTGATGTTTCATTCGTGTTTAGAGTTTAGTTCTTGCTGGTTTAAACTACAAAATGTATCTGAATGCAGCATGCCTGTCAGTCATAGTAACATGAGACACACCTGGGTTTCATGTCCATCTTTGTTATCAGTATTAGTAACCTTCATGGCATCACACCATATCACCATCTGCAGATCGGAAGTTTTTCCACACAGACAAACAGTTCAGATTATTCTGCAATGAGTACCTAATGCCAACTTAATACTGCAAAGGTGACACAGAGGATGCATCTGTAGCAGCAATAGTTACATTTACACAGACAGTTTAATGTTGCAGAGGCACCATAAATGCATTTACACAGGGTTTACAATTGTTGAAATACTTGATGAAATGATTGTTTTAAATATGATGTTATATCTATGAAAACATGAATTCATGAATGAAAATAGATCCTCTTTCATAAATCTTCTGAATTTATCAGGATGGAGAAAAGTCCAGTAAGACTAGCTAACTACAATGCAATTAACAGTGATTTGTGGTTTAGCATAAGCAGAGTTTCACTTGTGTTTTGTGACAGAGGGTCTGATGATCTGTGGATCACCGTGTGGCAGCATAAACTACATTAGGCTCCATCTCCTTCAATCTTCTTACTGGTCTTCTGTTCTTCTTCTTGTCTAAATTTAGAGCTGCATAGTTCAAGTCTGCATCTTGCTCCTGGCAATAAAAAAAATGCAAACATATTAATGTGCTCTGCTCAGCCACTTAAAAAAAAATATTTATATGGGCCTGTCATTTACCATTTATGAATCTCAGCACAAATCAAATGTATAACCTGTAAGTTAAACAATATTTTGATATGAGATACAGTACCTGCTCCAACTGTTTGTTCATCTCTTCATTGTTTTCACGGTGCTGGGCATCTAAACACAACAAGACAGTCATCATTATTATTTGCCGTCCTAAGGCAGTAGTTATCATTTATGGAGATATGGTAATATCATTATTAATACCAGAATTACAGACACATAAAATAATAAGTTAATCTAACAGTTAAAGGTTTTTGCCAGTGTATTTACTATTCTATATGTGCTAGTGCATTGTTCACATGCCTTCTTTTTGCTTATTTCTTTCCTTCAACCTGATTAAGATTAGAATCGCTAAAACAGTGGGAAGCAAAACCAAGCCGCTTAAGATCAGTGTCAGTGTATAATAGACATGGCAGGATCTCAAAGTTTCTTCAGTCGCCCCTGTTAAAACCGTTCAAAAATTAAATAAGGAGAGAAGGGGCAAGAGAGAGAGAACAACATTATTGCTGTAATATCTAGGGGAAAAAATAATGAAGAAGAGACTAATTTAGCTTAAAATGCATGGCACATACCACAATCCACATTTGGTATATCTCCTTTGGACTGACTAGTCTCTTTGAAAACAAAAATAAATACAAAATAATTAGTAGTAAGTGAATAGCAACAATACTGAATATAAATAATGCTGGAATAAATAAATGATATAAACATTAAATGAAAATATAAAATATTACCATTTACCACTAACTGTGTTTTGTCGTGAAACATCATGTGGTTTGTCAAAAAACTTCCACAGTAAAAAATTCCAGAGTCAGAGACATCCACATTTACAATCTTCAAGGAAGAAAATGTTTTGTTCACTGACATCTCTACATGATTCTTCTTAAAGCCATTAAAATATATTGAGTCCACTGGGTTTACACTCACATATTGAGTAGCAATGCAAAGTGGCAGAGAATCATTTGTCTGCTTGAACCAGGCTATGTAACTGGGCTCTTTCAAGATGTTTGAACACAAAAGAGTAACAGTAGTTCCAATGTTCACAGTTTTCACGAAAGTTAAAGATGCTTGTTTTACAAAGATGACACCTGAAAATAATAAATAATGTTATAAGGAAAAAAGTGAAAGACATCAATTTAGATTCAAATGGAAGAGGAATTTTGCATTTTCATTGCATCTAAACATTGTGTTGCACCATGTCAAAAATAACTGTGCATGGCACAATGTTACAACGTATGTCTATGATTTATATCACTATCTTCTGTGGAACTCAAAACAAAATATTATGAAGACGGTTGGTGTCCAAACAACATTGGAGGTCTTTAAAAGATTGTATGAAAAAAAAACCATCACAGAATCATAGAATTAATTTTTGGATGAACTATCCCATTAAAACTGAGAAGGAACTAAATGAATGTAATGTATAATCATAAGATTAACAATTAAATGACAAAGCAATGGGAAATTAAATTATATAAACAGATTTTGTAGAACATTTACTATATCATATTGTATATAACACGTGGTACAGTACAGTATAGTAGCTATACATTGTTATATATTACTGTATATTTATTCAATTCATGGCAAACATTCTCATTCTGTCATTGTCCCACATTCTATAGCAAACATCACAAAAGTTTATTTACCTATTAAAAAGAGCATCAGAGGATGTGTTGCAGACAAATTCATGTTTACAAATGTTGTGGGCCATCAGAGTTGGCAAGCTGGTAGGTCTACATAAATAGCAAATTGTCAAAAAGATAAAGACGTTTTTTTATTGTTATTTATATAATATTTATTCTACATAAATTAGGAAACCCATAATGAGTAGTGCAATAGCTGTAAGTAAAATATATATGTTGGCTACTAGCTAAATAACAACATTGTGAACAGTAAGTGAAGTCTGTGAATACATCATGTTTTAGAGCATCATTAAATAAGTTGCATGTGGCTTAATTTGTTTTTTAGAGAGTATTTTGATTGTAGACCAACAACACCACAAACTGTGTGGCTGTGTTTGAGTAAAAGCAGCCTCTCATCAAATAAAGTGTCAGGGGTTAGAAACAAAGAATCATTTCCTTTAGGGAGTGACAGGAAATAGCAGTTCAGTGCAGAACGAGTCCTGGTGAAGTGAACTTCAGCAGACCAACACTCACTGATTGAGCTTTAGTTCAGTTTTAGGTTAGCAATAGTTGTTTCATTTTTATTATTTACCACTACATTAGTGATAACTGTTATATGCAAATCTAAACGGCACTAAAATTATGACTGATTGTTTTAAAGTATCACAGGTGTGTCGAAAATTGAAAGGCTGCAATT
>NW_015555789.1:95867-102547 GCF_001515605.1 Sinocyclocheilus anshuiensis | reverse complement strand
CCCCCCCCCCCCCAAAACAAAACCCCACAATGTACCACAATGTCTTTAAACACTGATATTCAAATACTAATTTGCATTTTCACACAGCAGATTTAGTTTACACTTTGTGTCGTGCAAAAAAACATGAAATCTTCTTATTTATTAAATAATTAGTAATCAGTTTTTGATTCATCTTAGTAATGTTATGTACTACATGGGGAATTTGCTATTTACTTTGATGATTGGTTTATTTTCAGAAAGCACATGGCTATGATGTCAAACTGAAACTTTTATCTTGTTTGCCATACTTATTTGACTCAGCTGCACAGGCAAGTTTAAGCGGTTAATGTTTTTTTTAAGCCTCAAAAGCAAATTAATATCTCACCTACACGTAAAATCATTAGCCCCCGAAACAGCTCAGTTAGTCATATATATGATAATTATGAGACAGATTATCTTATTTGTTTTTAAAAGGTAAGTTTTAGCACAAACCACAGGTTCTTGCACAAACAATGCATAAGCAGAGGATGTGACAGCAACTGGGGCTCCAACCAGAAGACAGAGTTTGTTAGCAGCATCACTTCCTGTAGAGAAATGACAGAAAATCTGCTCAGTACAGAGTGAGAAGTGCTGATGTGAACTTCAGCGGACCAGCTTTAACATTTACCTGAGTGAACTGTATCATTAAAATATTTGATGTAATCATACTTTGATGTAATCATCAATTATACAATGAACACATTCATACTTCACAAGTTGAGTAAATGTAAAAATTGAAGGCAGCACAAACATTTTGAAACAAATTTTTTTAATTGGATAAAAAAAATTCTAAAAGAAACAATCTGAGTTTCTTAAAGGAGTTTTTAAAAGAAAAAGTGTATTAACAGTTATTTTTGATTGCTTAAATATTTGTTGCAATTATTATTGAAAATTACCAATATACAGATAAAAGGATGAGATCATGAGATGTTTGTTTGCACTTCTATGTGTACCTTTGTGCATGCATTGCTTGCGCACATTGTGGTTTGATCATTTTCCAACCACAGGACTGACCTCTTGCTTCTGTTTTGAAGCCCCTTTCTGAATCAAAACCACAAAAACATCCTTCTCAACAGACAAACATTTCTGTGTAATTAAAGAAAAAAAAACCTACCCGGTTTACTGTTGGTTTTTTAAATTAAATTTAAACAAATAATTACAAATTTTAGTGAAATATTTGTTCTGACATGTTGATGTACATGTTTATGCATAAAGTTCTGCTGAGTTACAGTTGATCAGTCCTTTGTCTGACCTGCTGTATGCGTCCTGTGTGCAGTTTTAAAACAAATAAGACTCTGCACTGATAAATGCATCCCATAGAATTTGAAACATTTAGAACATAAAGACCTCATAAGAATTGTTTGAGAATTTTTTTTTTTAATAATATTATGGATTCTGGACATGTAATAACGCAATGTGCATTAGCAGTATAAAAAAGTATAAAAAGAGATACGAATAAAATGCTTTTGAGACATGCAAATAAATGATCATATATTCATTTTCTGAATGTTTATTACAGACCACTATCTACAGACTTTCAAATGTTTACAGACTTTCAAATGTTAACCTCTTATAGACCACAAGAAAAGAGGCCGCTCTCTATTACAGCCCTATGGTAGAATGTCACCTCATCAGTTCTCACTTTGTACTGAGCGGCTTCTTCCTGTCTCAGTTTCTACAGGAAATTATGCTCTTCTTTGCTCGCTCTCTGACTGGAGTCCCACCATTGCAAAGTCACACTTGTGAGGTTGAGAACAGACCTCACAATCAAAAACATTCTAACTTCAAAGTTGAGATGATCACAAACAATAAATCTTTATTGCAGTGAGCCACAGTATTAGGAAACTAAAAGAGCTCAGTGATGTTTCTGTTACAGACCAAGCGTAAAATAAAACGTAGATGTAAATTTCTTTCTATAACAGTCTGTGAGTTTAATCGTTCTCACATTCAAATATGAATTGTAACAGAGAATATGACCTTATGAAGTTCATATTGGATTAACACACAATGCGTTACAGTGTTGTGGCATTATCAAAAAGGAATATAGGGAAAATATTATCACATACTGCCCCCTACTGGTACTTATTGTCACCTGCTGTCAACATCCTCACCTATAGCATACCAAGCAGAAAACCAAAAAAAAAAAAAACGTTTTACTTTCATTATTATTCTGTCTCTTGATTGCATTTCCCCCTATTTTATTTAGTATATTATAAGCTGTACTGTAATAAATGCTGTATTATGGCTTTGTAATTCTGAAATCATGATTTTGGCTATAATTTTGCAGGCTGACATAGACTGTAACCAGCAGTTTTTATCTTAAATAGCTATTCTGTAGGTTTGTTGTTATAAATTATTGTATATAGGTTGATTCAGCGATTTTAAATTATTTATTTATTATTTTTAACTGTTAATTTAGATGCTGGCATTTTTAAGTTACCATTTTATTCAGTATAGTAAATATAACAGTTAAAATATAAAATCATTAATATGAGTGTGGTGTTATTCAAGAGAATGCTTGTCCTCAATGGCTTCTGTTGTGATTTGCATGCATTTTGGTAAACAAAGCTTTAATGAGGTGTGTCACTGAAACTTTACCGTGGTTTCTCTTCACTTTGCACTTCGGTTAATTTACAATTACACCCAAATTTAAAACTAGCTTAAAAATGAAAATGAACAGTTTGAATTTATTTTAAAATAAAAGCTGCGATTGTAACTGAACTAAAGAAACAGTCCAGAGATGGTGATTTCTTAAGGATTATGAGATCTTTATTATTTCTGTTAAACATGCTCGTTTTGACCTTATTTTACACCAGTGTTGTTGTCATAAACTAAAGAAAAAGTTATTTATAAAGAGTATGTTAATTAAAATAAATGTTAACTGAAATTAAATAAAGCTAAAACCCCAAAAACCATAAGACTAATTCTGGACTAAACAAGCTTTCAAGTGTGTGCAGCCAACTGAAGTCAGCGTCAGGTCATTTGCTGTGATAATAGCAGCAATATGTTGTTTGTTTTTCTGCAGCAAATGTATGAGGCATTCAGACTGTTTGCATAATTTGCATAAATTTGTTAATCATAGTTTGAGTCTTTCCAACCCACAATAATGACCTCTTTTCATGCCTTTGTGCCAAAACCACACAAACAGTAAGCAAAACATTTTCCATTACCAAAAGCACCTGACTGCATCAGTTATGATTAGAAAAATAGAAATTACATATAACTTTTTGTGTGTATTTTGTAAATTCATTACGATTTTATTTCCATTGTCTTTATTCCACTTTTCGTTTGGGTAACAAAACATGTGGCACAAGACAATATGATCAACCACTTTGTTTGATGCTTCACGTTTGCAGAGAGATGTGCTGCTACATGCAGTTTCGCTTTTGTTCTATGATCTCAGGCCACAAAGCTCAGCCTACAAGAGTAAAAATACAACACACATCAGTCAGAGCCCCATCAGAGCTCACATTTATGTGGTCAAACATTTCCTGAGAAACTAACACACTTTTTCACTGTACTTTTAATACAGAAGATAATGTCCCCATAATGAAGTTTAAGTTACACTAATATCCCAGGGGGGTGTATTCATGACAGATAGTAAAATATACAATAAAGAACTAAATGGATCTCATAAAGATCTTTGAAGCAAACGTGTTCTTTTTTTTCAAATATGAATTAAATCATTTTAATCCAAAAGTACTTAAATTGCAGTATCTACTCATGATGTATGCATTCAGCACCACGGACAAGAACATGCAATCCCATATCACTTTCACTGCTTTACGTACAAACTTTGAATTCAAATTATGAAAATGTATACAGAATATTTTTGTGGCTAATATGGCATATTTGCTATAGATGTGTAACTCATTGATCAAACTGTGCAAAAATGTCAGCTAAATGAAATTACATTACATTAAAACAGTGTCAAACAAAACAATTAAAACAGTGTCTTGTAATATGACAACAGCAAAGGTGGACTTGGTGTATGAGTTTTTGTATTTTTTCAAGATAACCTAATAGTTAATGCTTTAGTTCAGGGCTGTCCAAACTCGGTCCTGGAGGGCCGGTGTCCTGCAGAGTTTAGCTCCAACCCTAATTAAACACACCTGAACCAACTAATCAAGCTCTTACTATGCATAGAAACTTCCAGTCAGGTGTGTTGGAGCTAAACTCTGCAGGACACCGGCCCTCCAGGACCGAGTTTGGACAGCCCTGGTTTAGTTAATTAATATGTAATTTAAAAGGTGCAATTAAATATCATTTTCACATCTTTTATCAGATTAATAATTAAGAATTTACTTATTTACTTAGATAATCGGCTTGATGTGTTGGGAATGTTTAAAAATCGGAACCCAAAAACTCACAAAACTACATAAAAAGCTGCACATAAACATTAAAACATTAAATATTTACATGTTTACATGTACACTGTAAAAATGAGCAAGTTGTATCAAGTTTTATCAAAACAAAGATTGAAATAATATTTCAGTATTTCTACAAAATTTCATTTTGAAGTCAATGTGTAACTTACCATTTTCTTGTAATTACTTGTGAAATTCTCCAGCAATTTATGAGTGAAAATTGTTTCTACACCATGTTTTTCAGTGTAGTTTGCATGGACCTATATGAATTTAGATTTAGACTAATTGAATTTATGTCGGCATATTTACTTATATAGTGCATGCTTTATATTTTGTTTGCCCTGTACAACAATTAATTCACAAATGAATGTGTCGTTTCTTCAAATATGTATCCCTAAGTCACAGATTTAATTACAATAGTGTAGGCCATTTCTGCATGAACATAATAAATCAAGGACCCCATCAATCATGAATAATGTTTGACATTCATTTTGACTAAATGTTGTCCTTAAAATGTCTCTCAACCAACATACAGAGCAAACCCACATCTGTGCACTTTGCTCTCCTTGAGGTACACAACTCTGTATACTGTATGTCGTCCTATATAAAGCACAGCTCAAAGCCGCTCTCTTCACAACACTGTCTGTGTGATGAGTTCTCACTGATTGGCACTCAAGTTAATAGATACGTAAGTCAGTTTTACTACTTAACCCGAGATAAGCAGGTATTTACTAAATATTTTAAATGAAAAAAAAAATGTCTCTGTGTTAAAGAACCCTATTTTATGTCTCTCTGTTTTAGGTGACAAAATGGCTGGTAACATTTCAATAATATCCGCACTTGCAAATTGTCTCTCAAGTTTCTGTAATATGCAAATACATACTAACTTTAATATTACAGTTGCAATTTTAATAAACTGAATTGCTTGTTGAATGTAAATGACAACTTATTGGTGATAAACTATTTATTTACTTATTTGTAAAACACTACAATTACTGATAAAATGTAAATGTGTACCTTGAATGCAATGTACAGTGAGTCGCTTTGGATAAAAGCATTTAGCAAATTAAATACAAATTTAGAATAATCACACATGATTCTGAAGTAACTTGCTCTAAGAAAACAATATTCCATCCAGGAAATAGAATTTGTTTTCTTAATATCATAATTAGTAATATTGGTAACACATTACAATACGGTCTCATTTGTTAACATTAGTTAATGCATTAACTAACATGAACTATCAGTGAACAATATATTTTTACAGCATTTATTAACCTTTGTTAATGTTAGTTAATAAAAATGTTCATGTTCATATTAGTTTACGGTGCACTGACTAATGTTAACAGATAGAACGTTTTATTTTAATAATGTATTAGTAAATGTTGAACTTAACATTAACTAATAAACGCTGTATGTAATATTGTTCATGTTAACTACTATAATTAACTAATGAAAACCACTGAAACATTGTAAAGTGTTACTATATTATTTATAGATCCATTACATTTTTGCTTTATAAATGATTTCTCATTTGTTGCATAAATAGCATTAATATTATTATTATTATTGTTGTTGTTATTATCATTATTGTTATTATTATTATTTTGTGTAAATGCTAGTCTTTTGCAAATTATAGGTCCTTGTATTTTCTGTAGGCTAACTAAACATTCAAAATGTCAAACAATAATTATAAACCAAGTGGTTGTAGCTTCACCATATAATAAATGAACAACATCTTAGGCCTATCTAGATTGTTTACAATTCCCGCCCCCCCCATAATTTAGAATAATCACACATAATGGAATAATAACACATTCTGATATAACTTGCCCTTAAGATAAAATATTCCATCCAGGAATATATATATTTTTTTTAATTAAAATCATAATTAGTATTATCTGTTAAATATCTGACTGATAACTTTCATTTTTGCAACAAGTGATAATTTACAGATCCATCACATTTTTATATATATACATTTATTCTGATTTGTTCTATAAAGATCATTTATATGTTTTTTCCCCTTTATTTTGCTTAATTCAGATTGTTCAGCACTCTTCCATGTGGTGTTTGTCTGCAATATTGTGATTTTGCTCTTCAGTGGAGTCATGAACATAATTCTATGTGACAGACTGAGGAGAACAAAATGTGAACTGTGTGCAGGTGCAGTACATATTTAAGTTGTTTTCATTTTGATTCCTGAAATGTGGAATAAATCAGTATTGTAATGTTATGTAGACATTCAATATACTGTATGTTCAATTTTTTTTTTTTGAGAGAGAGAGAGAGAGA
>NW_015555789.1:92604-95851 GCF_001515605.1 Sinocyclocheilus anshuiensis | reverse complement strand
GAGAGAGAGAGAGAAAGAGAGAGAGAGAGAGAGAGAGAGAGAGAGAGAGTTCAGCAGTGGCCATTTATTCAAATATTATTGGAAGTTCAGTCTTGTTTTTCTTTACCATTGTTTTACTTAATCCCATTCTTTTTTGATTCTTGCAGCACATCACAGGAGGCTTCATCTGGCTGTCCCTCAACCAAACTCAGTGTCTGATGTCAGTAGTAGTCTTGTATTTCATGACATCTAATTTGTTTAATTTAACATTTGGTACTCAGCTATAACCTTCATAAATGTATAGAGAAAACTAATTTGTTGTTTCCCTCAAAGGATCAAGAGAGTGAGGTGAACTATACCATGCCACAGTTCCCTGAAGACAACACAAAAACAGAGAGCTGAGAGAAGAGCAGAAACAACACTGTCTATTCCAGTCTTAAATGCCAAATCTCAAACATCACTGAGGAAAACTAAGTCAGAATTTTCAGGTGACTACTATAGCAATGGACACATTGGACATCAATATATACATAACATAAATCATAAATGTATTTATGATTTGGGCATAATTGCGAATTAGCAAAAAAAAAAAAATTTACAATAAGCAGATGCAAAAAAATACAATGCACAGATCAAATACAACAAGAGATAAACTATTCTTATGTGCAACACTCATTTATGTTAGAACATACCATACACCAAATGATCAAATAAGAATTTGTAAAATTATTTTTATTAACTATTATATATTATATTTAGTAAATATTAACAGTGATGCAAATGCTAGACTTATGGAAATTATAGACATTGAGAATGTCAAACAATAATTATAAACCAAGTGGTTATATCTTCACCATATTATCACGATCTCTAGCTGGAGTGCCCGTGAGCTTCGCTAGAGGGCATTCCATTACAGACTCTTGCCACTTTACCCCGGACTTCATTCTCCATAATCCTTTGCCTGGACTCATCATCACTGATTGCATTCACCTGTGTCTTGTTACCTCATCTGTCTCACCCTATTTAAAGCCTGGTTTGTTGCTTCCACATGGCTCAGTATTGTTTAGCCCAGGGCTGTAGGACACCGGCCCTCCAGGACCGAGTTTGGACAGCCCTGGTTTAGCCCTAGTTCCTGTGTTTTCCGTTTTCCTTGTTTTCTTGCCTTGCCTTATTTTTTTTTACCCTGCCCTGTTATCTTGTTTCTGACTGAGTACGTTTACATGGACAACAATATTCTGATTTTAACACGATTAAGACAATACTCTGATTAAGAATCTATTACGTAAACAGAGATTTTTGATTACCTTAATCCGTCTAAAGTCATAGTCGAAGTAAACACAAATCGAATTAATACATGTGGAGTATTCCTATTTTAGTCCCATTATTGAAGTGCAGTATAGACATGTACACACATTAATCACATTATTACCGTCGTGTAGGACTTTTCACCGCATTTTGCGACAGGATACACATACACACGGCAGTGCTCAACCGTTTGACGGCAATTAAAAGGGCTTCAACACTGCCATCATCTGTATGCACGTACAAATAATTAACTGCACTTGAAGCTTTCATAAAATTAAAAATGAAACACCCACAACTGTATATGGCATCATCACGAAGATGAACTATATGTTTTTATAGGGATGGCGTCACGTGGGGACATAATGACGTGTGCCATTAATCGATCTATGTACTATAACATGTAAACCGGGAACATGAAAGGAATATTCTAAAAGCAACTCATGTAAACACCTTAATCATACTATTGTCTTATTTCAGAATAAGGTAAATAATTTGATTACTGATGTCCATGTAAACATACTCGTTGTGTTTAACACATCATTTGTTACAGAAGACTTTTGTAACATCAGGCCAGATCGTTCTAGTTGTGAAACCATGGAGCATTCCTATTATAGTTGCATTATCAAAGTGCAGTACAGACATGTACACATCTTAATCACACTATTACCGTAGTGTAGGACTTTTCGCCGCATTTTGCGACAGGATACACACACGGCAGTGCTCAACCGTTTGACGGCAAATAAAAGAGCTTCAACACTGCCGTTGTCTGTATGCACGTACAAATAATTAACTGCACTTGAAGCTTTCATAAAATTAAAAATGAAACACCCACAACTGTATATGGCATCATCACGAAGATGAACTATATGTTTTTATAGGGATGGCGTCACGTGGGGACATAATGACGTGTGCCATTAATCGATCTATGTACTATAACAGTTCAATAAAAAATAAAAGTAAAAAAAGTTTATGAGCTTGGTTTTGATGTTTCTAAATATAGGTTATAAGGTGGACAGTAGAAGTATTTTTACTTTACTCAGTACATTTAAAAGGTATCTGTACTTTATCAGTGCTTTTCTTTGGAAAACTTTAACTTCACTACATTCCAAAGCATAATGTCGTACTTTATACTGCACTACATTTCATAAGTAAAAGTTGTTGTTTTTTTACCTTTAATACTTAAGAACAATAAAAATGTAGTAGTTTCTTGTACTTGTTTTCTCGTTTACTTGAGTAAAAGTATGAAAGTACTAGATTTCTAATGTAATTAAGTATTAAATTATATTTAATATGAAACATAGTGCAGTAAAAAGTACAATATTATGCTTTGGGATGTTGTGAATTAAAGTTTAAGTTTTAAAGTACAAACATCTGAAAAGTACTTTTACAGCAGAGTAAAAATACTTCACTACTGTCCGCCTCTGGGACGTAATGACGTGTGCCATTATTCTAACTATGTACTATAACATGTAAACCGGGAACATGAAAGGAATATTCTAAAAGCAACTCATGTAAACACCTTAATCATACTATTGTCTTATTTAGAATAATGTAAATAATTTGATTACTGATGTCCATGTAAACGTAGTCATTGTTTGCTGCCTGCCCTGACCATTGCTTGTTTCTTGGATTACTCTTTTGTCTGCCCTGGATTATACCTGTTTGCAGCTGTTTGACCCTTCCTGTTTTGACCACTCTTGTAATAAAGCCTGCACTTGGATCCTTAACTCCGTTGTCACGCCTCCAACATTACACATAATAAATCAACAATATTTTAGGCATATATATATATACATATTATATATATATAACAGACTTGACTAGAACAGACTTGACGAGGCATAAACAGACTAGACTCACCAACAGCGGGTTACAACTTCAATACACGACCAGGCACAATGGGAACATGATGGCTACTTATAGCAGACAAGGAGGGTCACATGACATGAACAAACCAATGGGG
>NW_015555789.1:83941-86946 GCF_001515605.1 Sinocyclocheilus anshuiensis | reverse complement strand
ATATATATATATATATATATATTGTTGAAGGTTAAGCTTTATTTCATCTGACCAAAGTCACGACTACATTCACATTTAGGTGAACATACAGTCCAGGATACAGTACAGTTTTCAAATAGCTTTTCTTGATATTTTTGAATGATCATCTCAAACAAAATCTTGCACTACCAGTTTCATGTGATCATAAAACCAGAACATCAGGATTATCATAAAAATATTTCTTACAAATGTTGTGCATACATTAAAAACAGTATATTTGCTAAAGTAACAAAATTAACCATACCTGTAGGTAAAATGCAAACAAAAGGTCCATTAAACTTTGAACAATTTTTGGGGGGAAAAAACAAACAAAAACAATGATTATGCCATTATCTCAAGATATACCTGTGCAAATCCTGTTTTACACTAAATAAAAGAGAATACATTAACTAATGTAAATATAAACTAAACCATGTATGTCTCATCAACCTCAGAAAATATTTTAGTTTAACTAATATATTGTTAAATAAGGCAATATAAATGAAGACTCTATGGCTAATGTGGCAGATTAAAAACTATTATATAGTATATGTATGAACAAAAATATATTTTGTAATCGCAAAACACAAAAAAAAAATTGGTTAGAGAATCTGTCTCAAATCAATGATTGAGCTTACATATATACCAAGCTGCATGTGAAACTTTAGATATCAGAATGCATATATTTGAAACAATTTTATGGCTGCTTAAGGCAGAGAAAATTATGTCTTTCCTCACAGTCTGTGGGTTTCCAAACCTTCTCTTCTATATCCAGAGCTCCACAGCGCAGGTTTGCAGCAGGGCACTGGGGTTCCCCCTCTGCAGACCAGGCTTTATATTGAAGATCATCACCACTGACCCAGAACCAATGACCAGCCATGAAGCGCAGACCAGTCCACACATAAGCTGTCTGGGATGTTATAGTGTTATATATCACCTCTTCCATAATTGTCTCAGAACTTAGACTTGCCAGATCAGTGTACTCTTTTCTGCAATAGTCCAGGGCTTCATCCCACGTCTTATTCTGATTAACCAAAACTGGGCCAAAGACCTTCATACAGTAAAAAGATAGCGTCTCAGAGCATGGAATATTGTGCAGTTTAGAAGAGGATATTTTTAGCCCGCCACAATTTTCAGAAAAATTATTTGGTTGTTCGCTATCCCAGTTGTCAATTGGTTGCCTCTCACCTCCAGACCAAATCCATTTTTCTGGGATGCTAGAACTTCTGTATAGTCCAACCCAGTTAAGACGATACACAGAGTCTGTATAAATGGAGAGCTTTTCTGCCTCTTCTTTATTGATGGTGGAAAGGTCGTCGTAGTTCTTTCTGCAGTATTCCTGTGCATCGTGCCAAGTCATATTTACTTTCACAATATAGTGGATTCTATAGGCACTTAAGTTCAGTCCAAAAAGACTCAAAAATAAGAACACAGTGACTGCAGCCTTCATTTCTGTATGGATGATTTACACAGTAATGCCTATGTGTGCACTCAGCTATGATAATATTATCGCATCTCTTAAAGGTTTTTTTTTTTTTGTAAATAAGAGACCAATAAAAAACTGTAAGGGAACTGGCCAATCAGAAGGTCACATCCTTGAAGTATTTGTGTAACAAATGTTTAAAGAAATCATGCATCATTGCAAATATTCTGATAGTAAAGAAAACAGCACGTCAAGCAAAGTTAAGAGCACAACATTCTGATTTGACATAAGAATCAATGAAACAAACAAAAAACAAACAAACAAATACATATTTATTATGTAATATTTTCTAGGAATGGGAATTTTAGGGAATGTAATAGTTACGATCCATTAACACTTGTTTTACATTGTAAAGAAAGAAATACATTTAGAATAAAGCAATGGAATTATTATTGCATTTACAGTCCTCAGCAGTTTGTTGCTACATGATGATCATTTTATATATAAAAACATATAACAAATCAGAAATAAATTCAGTTCTTTCAAAAAGTGTTTACACAGACTTTTGACAATTTATTGTAATGATACAAATGCAGCCTACAGTAGTAACTATATAGGCCTACTACTGTATATACTAAACAGATCAAATAATAAGTGACATATTTCATTCGTTCTTTCATGTATAAAATACCACTAAACATGACTATTCAAAGCTGTAAGATAGTTCTCGGTTCATTTCTGACATGACTCTGGATTCACTACAAGTACCTGTTCATAAGAGTTGTTTATTCAGGAATTGGAAGGCCTGGGCTGTGTTCAAAATGGCATACTGACATACTGCTTTCTGCATACTGTCCAGTATACAGTGTATACTGCCTACTATTTTTTTTTTTTTAAGAATAGTGTGTGAAACAGTATACAAAAAGGGGCGGACTTAACGAATAAGCAAGGTAAGCGGCCGCTTAGGGCCCCGGAGAATCAGGGGGCCCCGTCTGATAGGTCTATTGGCGAAACATATTTGCAGCATTGAGCAATGTAGCCAATCACAGACATATCATTTAATTTCTTGACCGCAATGACCCGAAATGTTTAAGTTAGAATCCACTCACCGCTCAAAATGCCAAGTTTTTGTCAAGTGCTGAGTTCTGCAAGCTCGGGAATCCTCTCATTATAACAAAGTGTAGATACGATGTAAATAAGAGATTCATTGTGCCGTGTAGAGAGCTTATTAACGGAACGTCGTGAGATCGCAATGAACTGAAGTGAGTGACAGCTTTTAGTGATTATATGAGGAAGCGCTCTTTTTGCGCATTCTAGGCTGTATAATACTGTCTGACTGTCTCAGAACAGGGATATTCACCTCAGTAAATAAATTATTGTGTTTCAAGTCATAATTTTATTTGTCATGATGTTTCCAAATGACTCTCTGGCTTGTCTGCTTTTCCTTGGTGCCGGCGCGAACCAAGGTCCTCACTGGGTCCTGGGGCTATGACTTACTGTAGGGCCCCCCATCACAATAATTATATATATATATATATATATATATATATATATATATAACAAG
>NW_015555789.1:83282-83692 GCF_001515605.1 Sinocyclocheilus anshuiensis | reverse complement strand
ACAAAATATATATATATATATATATATATATATATATAGAACAAGTACTTAGAACAAAGATACATATGAAATCAACCTACTTGAAAAACCTTTTTAAAAAATGAATAAGAAATATGTAAATGTAAATGTACAAATAGACTGAATAGTCTTCACTGAATAAATTCAATATACATTCATTTACAAATATACATTTATTTTACAGTGATTTTCTTTCTAATGTTTAATTTACATTATTGACACAAATGGCAAGAGCAGCTATATTAGGCTGCTTTGGAGGAATAGTTCACCCAAAAATTTAAGTTATATTGTTGTTGTTCTAAACCTGAATGAGTTTCATTCTGCTGTTGAATGCAAACGTATATATTTGGAACAATACTGGTAACCAAACAGTGTCTGTGCCCCCATGACTT
>NW_015555789.1:79560-82155 GCF_001515605.1 Sinocyclocheilus anshuiensis | reverse complement strand
AAGATTATTGTGAAAAATTAATTTCCACACTTTTGAACAGAAATAAATGTATATAACAATTTAATTTAACTATGAAGTACTGACAGTATAGTTTTATATAAGCAGTGTACATTGCTTATCCCAAAGATTTTCCAATTGTTTACATTTTCCTAAATGCTGTCTTAGTTTTTCTCGATTACTAACACACAATTCATGAAACAATTCACCACTTTGTCACAACTATAAACACATTCTCGTGACAAACAAACTTGTACAAACTTCCATGTCAAAATCAAATACTCCAGTCAAAAACCCTTACTTCTACTAATATCAAACTTTGGCCTCAGATGGCAAAACCTACAGTACAAATACACAGACAACTTCCCTGCCCAGTGAACAACACTAGTGAGATCAGTTCAGAACACTGTAACAAAAACCTCTTATTGGGATTCAGAAATTATTTGGCAGCTCAATGTCTTAGTATCCCATCACAATAATGATATATATATAAAGCTTTAAATAGGATTTTTATCCCACATCAAAATTCTTGATGCAGTGAAATTTCATAATTTTTGTTACCAATTTCAATATCACAAAAAATAATACTAGCCTAAGTAAAAATAAGCTTACTGAAGACAAGTAAACAGTCACAAATTAGGCTACAACAGAACAAAGATCATAAAAAACGGCCTACTTGAAAAACTTAAAGCGTTGAATAATAAATATATTGTATAAAGAAAATGTGCAAATGGACTGAATAGTCTTCACTGTATAAATTTATACATTCATCATTCATTCTTATTTTACAAAAGTGATTCAGTCAAGGACAGTAAGTGATTTTCTTTCTGATTTACATTATGCTGCTTTAGGGGAATAGTTCACCCAAAAATGAAAATTCTGTTGTTGTTCTAAACCTGTATGAGATTCCTTCTGCTGTTGAATGCAAAATAATATATTTGGAATACTGGTAACCCCAAAAAAAACAAACAAAAAAACACTATTGGAGTCAATGGGGACCAGAAACTTTCTGGTTATGAACATTCTTCAAAATATCTTCTGTTATGTTGAGGAGAACAAAGAAATTCATACAGGTTTAGAACAACTTGAGGGTGAGCAAATGATGCCTATTTTCAGTTTTAGGTGAAGATCTCATCATATAATGTCAGGATCTCAGACTACACATGCTTTGTGTTTAACTATTAACGTTCATGTAAGACACAAATGACTGTGTTGACGAGGATACTCGCAAAGACGGGCATTTTGACACATAACTGTGTATTTGAACGTTTAAGCACAAGGCGCGAAAAATAACTCAAGTTTAGTCAGGCGCTGTACGAGCAGGTGCGCGCCGCGCACATCAGGCTGAAACTGTCTTAACGCGCGCATTTACCAACATAAATTCTGCCCCGCTGCTTAATGTACATGAATAGTTTAAAACCATTTGTTTTTAAACCACAATGCTTATGATGTTGCTAAAAAGAACATTATTTTGTGTATTTGGTGTAATGAAATGTGTTTATGCGGTTTAAGTTTCAAAAAACACATTATTTTCCACATACTGTACATTATTGTTTCTGCTCTATGCCCCGCCATTCTGAAACGCATAGATTTTTACAAAGCTCATCGGTCTGAAAAGCGAGGTGTGCTCTGATTGGCCAGCTATCCAGTGCATTAGACATTCTGACTCGCTTCACAAATAATGTAGTAACTCCTGTTTAGAAGCTGTTATTTGAAAGATTCTTTGTTCTGGCACTTTTTGGCATCTAGTGGCATCAAACAAAGTAAATTGCAGAGAGTTGTGCCTAATAGAACCTGAATTACAGATTTTCAAAAAAATACTTATTTTTAAAACTCCAAAAGCGCCTATGTTTTTTTTGTGTTTATAGTAATATTTGAAAAGTATATAATGTTATTTATAAAGAATTACACTCATATTTTGTAGTTCAAAGGGTTTTCTTTACAATGAAACCATTTTTTTTCATTTCCTCCATTGTATGTGTGCAGGGTAAACATTTGAATTTGAGTATGTTAAATTTAGGCGAAAATACCAAAAAACGCACCGAGCTTAAGTGGTTATTAAGCGAATATATAGAGGCCCGCTGTTTCGATACTCCTTTGGTTATTTATTTCGAGTCATTTAAGTGTCGTTCAGCAGCTGCACGACTTGATCTGGCTGTCAAAGAGGTTTGTTGCTGGTTTGTTTTAATTGGTTACATATTCATATTTGATTTATAAGATTTTTGATTTATTGATTTATATATTTTACTGTCTGTTGTATCGCATTACTATTTTATTGTGTGATAAACTTTTCCAAGCCATTCAGTGGGTGATCTCTCCAATTAATTCCGACCGCTTTGCTAACCCGTTTGACCAACTCACAAAAAATAACTGATTCATTCATTCATGTATCAGGCTAGGCACAGGCATTATTCTAAAAAGACCTAAAGAAAAAAAAAATACGGAACACACAACATGATTAGTGAAATAGGAAAAATTATTATCAGGTCGATAAATTATAATGTCCATCACAAGGCAAGATTCAGAAACATAAAATTCAATCGCATAAACTTCAAGGCATTAATGTTTGCCTACAAAACCACCACTGGCTCTGCACCC
>NW_015555789.1:76590-79321 GCF_001515605.1 Sinocyclocheilus anshuiensis | reverse complement strand
TCACTTTCACGGACTTTTTCATTAACTGTTCCCTCCTGGTGGAATGACCTGCCCAAATCAATCCGAGCAGCTGAGTCTTTAGACATCTTCAAAAAACGACAAAAAAAAACACATCTGTTCCATGTTTATTTGACGCTCTAACTCTAGCCCTTTCTATTCTATTTTAATTCTACTTTATCTATATATATACATATATACATATAGGCTACAGTATATACCTTGCTACGTGTACTGCGTTAGGCTAACTGAGACTTGTCATTTGCACTTACATATTGTTGCTCTTTTCTTAGTTTTGATTGCTTCTATTGTCCTCATTTGTATTTGGATAAAAGCGTCTGCTAAATGACTAAATGTAAATGTAACATTTTACTGGAGGTCATGGCCTGTTATATTAGTGCCAACCAAGAGATGGCGCTCCAGGGTTGACAGTGTCTATTACACAAAAAATGACACTCTCACAACTCTTCTCCGGTCTCTCTAATCAAAAGCATTCAAAACCACTGAAACAGCTACCAACATGAGAAATTGTATGTGCTACTGGAAAGTGTGAATATAGTCCTAAGCTAGCCACCTGACACATCCACGCATATTGTATGCAAATATGGGAATAGTGTAGACAAAAGTTGACCAAAACCATGAATATTTTCAAGCAGACAAACATGTGGTTTAGTAAACATAACATAACAGAGCATTTCCCGTTACAGCCCATCAAATTGCATTTTTTACAATAAATCGTACAAACTATGATGTAGGTCTCAGCAAGACCATTAAAATCTTGGATATTCATTGTTACATATTCTGAAATATGAAAGGTTAAAAAGCTGTGCACACAGAGCAGCCTTTGCGTTTGCTCAGCGATAAAGGTTGTAGTTTTTTTATGAGAGAGAGAAAAAAAAAGGTTGGTCAGGCTTTTCAAGTATTTGTGCAGCAAATGTTCTGAAAGAAAAAAGCAACATTAAATGAAACCTAGTCAGTGAAGTGATAATGTGATAAAAGATTGCAAAACAATGGAGAATCACAGCATAAAGATAGCTTGCTAGAAAAAAATAAAAAATAAATAAAAAGGGCAAATTTGTGGTATACAATATGTGGTATGTAGTTTGCAGAGCTACTTGTGTTTTTGTAGATTTAAAAAAACAAACAATTTAATGTTCCTCCATGGGCTTAGCAGCCATTATAATTAGAGGTACTTTTGTAAAATTATTATGTTTGGGAGTCTTGTTTTGCTTGGCTGGCAAATTTTATTTTGCATGTTTTACGTGTCTTTTTAGGCATAGCTTAGTTTTTTGTTTCAGAAATTGTAGCTAAGGTTGTCCAGCCAAAGCAATGAATAATGTTAGACTTTTTTTCTTGCTATAATGTTGTTTAATTAAATTAATCTGTTTGATTAATATTCCTTCATTGCTATTTTTATGTTTTTGTAATTTACAGTTAATAAATATTATGCACTTCTCATCTTATTTTTTCCCACAACACTATTTCAATTTCCATTGTTACATCTGTCAAGTGTTGCCTCTTCCTTTGTGTTCACTGAGCATTAATGTCATGTTTAGAGAGTGATACTTTTGTATTTGAGTAACAAATGTTTACAGAACCCTCACTTGCCCATGCAGGCAAATCTGCTCAAACAAATACAAGACTGACAAACTCAATATTGCCTCTTCTTTATTGGCAGCGGGCAGGTCATGATGACACTTTCTGCAGTATGTCTGTGCATCTTTCCAGGTCATTAAAATTTTTTTAAAATAAATAAAATAAATAAGGTGTCATCTATATAGACTGAAGTTCAGTCCATAGAGACTGGAAAAAATCCTCCGTCATTTCTATACAGATGATCTACACAGTAATGCCTTTTGCCTGCTCAGCAATAATGTTACCACAACTCTTAAATGCTTTTTTAAATAAAAGACCAATTAAAATGCTGTATAGCACTGGCCAATCAAAAGGTCACCCTTCAAGTATTTGTGTAACAAATGTTTAAAGAAATAATGCGTCATTGCAAATATGCTGATAGAAAAGAAAACAGGTCATGCAACGAAGCAAAGTTAAGTGTACAACAACCACATAGTGTCTAGGAGATCCTGGTTTGACATAAGTTTACAGAAGGGTATAATAAAAATAAATTAATATTTTACAGGTATGTGAATCGTTGGGAATTTAATTATGGAAGAAAAAATAATGACAAATGTCTTTGAAACAAAAAAGCATGTTGAATTGCACTAACTGAAAAAAATAATGCATTGCATTAACAGTGCTTGCATTTTAATGCCTTTTTATTTTCAGAGCTTGCATTTTTAGGGGCTGAAATTCAACATAGTTGTATATTTAAGCTGTGAATTTTTCAATTCAAAACATTTCACACACATTTTCATAATTAAAAATTCAATAATCCATATTCACATTCCAGAGTTCACTTATTCAATCTGTTTAAAAATACGATGTATAATATTCGACAGACAATTTTCAGAAAGAAAGAAAGAACTTTGTTTAGAGCATTTTTAATATAAATAAGCACCAGTTAAGCTACGATACCAAACAGGACCACAGTGCGACGCCTTATAGCAGGACTGTCCAAACTCGGTCCTGGAGGGCCGGTGTCCTGCAGAGTTTAGCTCCAACTTGCCTCAACACACCTGACTGGAAGTTTCTATGCCTAGTAAAGAGCTTGATTAGCTGGTTCAGGTGTGTTTAATTAGGGTTGGAGCTAAACTCTGCAGGACACCGGCCCTCC
>NW_015555789.1:71176-76521 GCF_001515605.1 Sinocyclocheilus anshuiensis | reverse complement strand
TGCACGTTTTGCATGTCTCCTTAATCAAACACACCTGATTCAGGTCATCAGCTCATTAGTAGAGACTCCAAGACAGGGCTGTCCAGGCTGTCTCCAAGACACCGATGCTTATCGACAACATGTCAGAAGTGCCTGTACGCAAGAAAAAGTGCCAGAATGCTAAAGACTAAAATACTGAAGTGCCAGTATTGCGTACCGGCACACTTCAAGCACTGACTATAGCCGTGTAAACATTAATTTGAATTAATTATTGGACTTCGTTTTGTACTGTGAGGTAAACTTGCAGACGGTCCCTAAAGCAGCCTATGCGAATATGTAGCGAATCAATCCTAAAACTAACTTTACCGCACTATCAGAGCTTTATTAAACAAATTTATGATAAATGCTTACACATGACAGTCCTGTACTGTGGTATATAATGTTATTTTGTTGAAATGTAGTTTTTAAAACAAAAAGTATTGCATTGAAATATGTAATTGGCCAGCGGCAGTCCCTAGTTGCTGGAGATGCCGCCGGAAGTGAGGTAGAGACCGCCAACTGAGACTCAGCTTCACTCACAAGCAAAAAGATTTACATGCACTGCAAAGAATTTTGTTATCAATTTCTTTATTTTTGAGCCTTAAGAAGACTTTTTTTTTTTTGCAATCTTTACTTTTTTTAATTACAAAATAATTAGTTTTACTCTCAAACACAGTATGTTTGATTGAATAAAAAAAATAAATAAAATAAAAATAAACTCCATACAGTCCTACAAAGATATCACTATTACGATTAGTTTTAAAGATATGCAACCATTTTATATAGAAATAAAAACATTAATTCAAAACATTAATGCAAATTTATGGAGCCCCGCACATGGCATGCAGGAACAAAATAGTAGGCTAAATCGTGCGCACGATTTACTATTTCGTTCTCTCGATTTATAAATTGTGCGCAAGATTTACTAATTCGTTCCGTCGATTTGCTAAATCGTGCACACGATTTATAAATCGAGAGAACGAATTAGTAAATTGTGCGTATGATTTAGCAAATCAAGGGAACGAAATAGTAATCGTGTGCACATTTTAGTACATCGAGGGAATTCGCACAGTGCCCGTAAGGGACCGTTTGACAATTCCACCGGCTGTGTTAAAACATCCAATGTATTTTAATTAAAATTACTTTTAACATTTAAAATAACACATTGTCAAACTGTAAAGCTTGTATTACTCGATTTACTGCAGGTGAGATTTTGCCAATCTTCATATGCACAGTGCACAATTATGTTCATAAAAAATACTCTTTAAGTCCCCAAATGTTTTTTTTTTTCATGTTCCTTCCTGATTCCATGGCAGCTGCAGGGTCTCCTCCATGGGAATTCTTCTTTGGTTCCTGGTGATTTGTATTTCCTCTTGAGTGCTGTGCATGCTGTGCTGAATTGGGGTTTGAATTTCAATTAGTGGTTGTATATTTTTCACACTTACAGTATAGTTGTGCCCTGTTGGAGCCCTGTGGCTTGCCGTGAATGTTTTATTTCTTTACTTTTGCTCCTTTGAATGAGGTCCGTCTTAGTGTTTTGGATATGTATTATTTTATGTGAAACTTGGTACCTGTGAATTGTATATAAAACTGCTTGTACAAGCAATAAAGCTTTCACTACAGTTTTGTGGCCAGTTATTAGCCTGCTCTGATTTAGTGGGAAATACTAAACATGAACATATACAATAATTTATACTTCTGACTCATCCCTTTTCTTAAGACAAATGTTTAAATGCTCAATTGTGAGGTTCATCATTTTATAATGTTTTTGTTTTTGTGAAAAACTGTATCTCAACTGTAAATTAATTGCTATTTCGTGGTCTACAACATGAAAGAAAGCCATTATAACATGTACATGAAAAATGTAGAAACATTGGACACAACTAGGCTATGGGGCACCATTGTGCAGCAGCAAGCATCACAACAAAAAAGGAACCTCAAGGTTCATCTCTAGGTAAATGTATGCAAATGTATAGGGCCCCATTCCTATATTTTGCCAGGGCCCCCAATTCATTAAATCCACTTAAAATTTTAGGTCAGTGTTTCTGGCTGTCAGTAAATGTTGCTCTCTGCCGGTAGGGAATAGTAAGATGGCCGCTCGAACACTTCCGGTGGCTTCACAGCCGAATGGAAGTTTAGAACGCAATGAGCAAACATTGCCAACCGTTCTGTATAATGCAGTATCGTCCCTTATTTAAAGCATCAAAGAAGCATTCCATATGAAAACAATATGGCTTATTTAAAATTGGAATTTCTCTGGATTTACAAATCCTTGGGAACTTTTGGGGTAATGTAAGTACACAACTGCATGAAATATATCACACTGTACAAGTGTTTTTTGGATATTTTATTATGAAAATCTTACATATTGTACCTTTAAGCAAAACAAATGTGATTATTTCTGAGAACCTTTTATGCATATACTTAACTGCAGACATGGAACTATGTGGTACTGTACAAATATTTTGAGCATCCCTTATTTTTCTTTTCCGAAGCTGGCAACCCTAGCGATAAGACCCATATCTTCACAGTTTTCTATTTTATTTTTTGGCAGAGACCAATCAGTGTCAGTTGTATATTTGATTAACAAATGTTAAATATTCCCAAATATTCCCTCTTCTATCCAGAGCTCCACAGCGCAGGTTTGCAGCAGGGCACTGGGGAGCAGACCAGGCTTTATATTGAAGATAATTACCACTGACCCAGAACCAATGACCAGCCATGAAGCGCAGACCAGTCCACACATAAGCTGTCTGGGATGTTATGGTGCTATCACCTCTTCCACATTCATCTGGGATCTTAGACTCACCAGGTCAATGTAGTTCTGTCTGCAGTAGTTCAGGGCTTCATCCCACGTCTAATTCTGATGCACCAGAATGGGCTCAAAGAGCTCCATGCAGTAGAATGGTAGAGGCCAAGAGCACAGAGCATTGTGCAGTTTAGCATTAGATCTTTTTCAATGCCACACTCTTCAGTGACCCTGCTTGGTTCCCAAATGTCCCAATAGTCTATTTTTTGATCCTCACCTCCAGACCAACTCCATTTTTTCTAGGTTGTTAGAAATCATGTGCAGTCGGGAAAGGCCCATGAGCTGGGACTTGAACTCGGGACGCCCAAAGCGCAACAGCCCTATTTCGGTGCACTGCCCACAAGGCTATTGGCAGCAAGAGTTTTTTTTTTTTTTTTTTTAGAATTTATAACATTTATGTAATAAATACTATGCATTCCTCATGTGTTTTTTTTTTCTCCGAGGAACACTATTTACATTTACATTGTCCCATCTTGTTGCCTCTTCACTGCCTTTGCATTCGCTCAGCATAAATGTCGTGGTCAGGCTTTTAGTATTTGAGTAACAAATGTTTGCAGAACCCTCACACTTGCACATCCAGGCAAATCTGCTGATCAATTCAAGCAAATACAAGACTAACAAACAACAGATTGTATGACATCCTGATTTATGACACTCATCGAAATGGAGTTAGGACTTTTAAATCTGGGTTATGAAGCTCAGACAGGAGAAAAATATGATCTCTTATATTATGAGCTGTCCTGTAACAGACTCAGATTCAACTAGCTGATATTCAGAGAAGTGTGAAATGAATCATTTGAAATGAAATAATAAAGAATAATAAACTTTAGCAGCACTAACCATGAGCCTCAAATAAGCGGAGTTATCTTCTGTATAAGGAAAAGATGTGAGACCTATTACAGTAGGCGGAGACAATTTAAGCATTTCCTGTAGAGTCAATAAGAGGAAGTAGATGTTCAGAACAGATTGAGCTTTGCTGAGGACCAACTTATGCACTGAGCTTTTCATGTAATTTACATTAGTAATACTAATAACTTGTTCAATAAAAAGATACATTACAAAAGCATAATTCAGGAAACAGAGAAGGCTTAAAACCAATCTGTTGGTTAGTATAAAATGTATTTATACATTTACTATTATGTGTCATTTTTGCACATAAATTAGATTCAGAACAGAAAGCTTAGATTATGCTTAAAGAAGTTACACAATAGCATGTGTTGTTTGCTTTTGAATGTTTGTGTATCAAAGTTGAGATGTTTTCCAACCACAAGATTGACCCTCTTTCACAGCAACAAAACCACATGATCTACCAAGCAGTATTCTCACGAGACTTTAACAAACGCTCCTCCTTCTTCACAACAAACTGTGACGGTTATGGAGATAACAGAACTAAGCTTCAAAGCTGTATAAAATAATGTGAGAACAAATCAATTTTGTTGCACACAGCTGTAGTTGAGATTTGTGTGTATTGACAACATTAATTGTCTACACGGTATATAATAACAAACATTACAGATGAATTATAGATTAGACTTTTAAATTAAGATTTTGTATTTTTCTGGGGAAAAATAGCAGGTGAAAAAGCAATTTTAATAAACAACTACGATTAAAAGTTCAAAAGCAACAAGTCAAAAATATTCTCCTGAATCAATTGAGAGACCAAAGCTGTTAAAGCAGGAAAGAATTTGATCTATGGATTGCATTCATGCTAATAAACCTACCTTACAATTAGAGGAACAAAAAGACCTTTGTGTACAAAAGAAATGTGAGCAACCGTTCTGTTGTTTGCAACATGCACTTGTGGTTTTGGACTCTGAGCCCAACCTATCGCTCAGTTTGCAGCCAACCTGTAAGAATGAAAATAGAAAAACGCATTTAGAAAGCCCCCAGCAGAGCTCACATTTCTGTGGTCAGAAGTTTCCATACCAGCTTAAGTGTAGTGTAAAAACTGTTACTTTTAGAAGTATGACAATTGTCCTTATGCCTTCAAGGTGGAATGTCAACAAATGGTCTGTTTTACAGTAAAACATCAAAACAATGCACCAAAACAATGTAAATAAATTCATTACCCATACAAGATTTAATTAATAATTGTCTTTATGCTAAGATAATAGAACTTTATAAATTCACAGTTAACCCTAAATCGCATCTAACTTTTTCCGTTTAATTGCACACATTACATACTTTTTTTTTTCTTTTGTTTATTTTTTTAATAACTTTTTGAAAAGTAATAGGGTCAAATGTTTCTTACTAATACTTAGCAATAAAATAATCTTTTAAACCAAAACACAAAAAGCAAGCACCTATGTACAGTATAGTTGCTGTTAAGTGTGTGACTCACATGATCAAAGACAATATAATTGAGGATTTTCTAGAATGTGAGATGAAAAGACACATCATGTTAAAAATATAAGACAATCAATCAAAACATGAATTTTGAGGTTGTTTTATATAGTCTTAAATAAGTTCACTTTTGATATGTCGTTAATTGTAAAAAAAAAAAAAAAAAAACCCGGCA
>NW_015555789.1:39029-70723 GCF_001515605.1 Sinocyclocheilus anshuiensis | reverse complement strand
ATTTTTGTTATTTTTAAAAAAAAAAAAAAAAAAACCCGGCAACAACTGGCTCATTTCATTTGATTATTCTTTATAGTTTAATATCTTAATTAAAAATATAATGTGCAAGGATAATTAATTTATAATGAACACAGCAATATTCTATAAAAAAAAATGGGAATTGTCAAGTTTGATCTCATAGTGACTTTAAGGCCCACTGATTCCCTTACGTAAGTCGTTTTCTGAATATCTTTGAGATTAGAATCTTTGATTGATTTGAATCTCCATCATTACATCTCGGCTTCAGTATTAGTCTTATTTTCTGTTACTGGATTGATAACATTGTGGTCATCAATGTAACGTATATAACTACTGAAGCATTATTTTGTTGAAGCCATAAACTCACTTAACATGATTCAGCACCATGGACAAGGACATGTGGAACAATACAGCACTCCAGCTCTACTTCTTGTGTAAATGAAAATAGAAAAAATTAAAATGTAAAAACAAGCTTGATTAAGCTCTACACAGCCTACAAAGCTTAGTAACCTCATCTACACAGGCCAAGCAACACCCCCTCACATAGAGCTGCTGTGGTCGTTAAGGCACACACTTAATTTATTTTGTTTTTCCCCAAGTTCATTTAAATTTATTTAAAATGTACAATTAAATAGCAACAAGTACTTCAAAGAGAAAAACTTAGCATAGCTGTACAATTAGTCATCAAAACTTTATTTCTTTACTTAAAGCGGCAAGTTTACATTTCCACTTTACAGATTTCTACAGATTTTTTTTGTTTTTTTAATTATTTGTGTATTTTCATTTTTGGTGTTCATAAGAAGAAGATCCATTTCCTTTGCTTGTGAGAGTGTCACCTTACACCCAAAACCTACAGCCAATGAAATTTGAATTTGTCATATGAGAATATATGAGAATAACCAATCACATCCAGGATCAGTTTCCATTTGATTTAGTTACTTAGATTGTGCACCTTGTCATCTCTTATTCTTTGCTAGCAAATCAGAGCAACATGAGCAGAGTTTTACTCCTTACCTTTGTTTGTAAGTACAATTGACAGATTTGTAATTGTGTTTAATGAATAGAATCATCTAGTTATGACAAATTATTTATTAATGTTAAATTTGATGATTTTTTAATCAGACATTTATCCAAAGCAATACTAAAATGAATTTTACATATAAGGTTTGTGTAACACATTTACTGCTTTTTCAATTCAGGTTGCATTGGGGCACAAAGCATTGAGCAGCCAAAACGTTTGCAAGCCTCTAAACTGGGTGATAATGTCACTATTGAGTGCTACTTACCCAACAAAGATTTTAACAATATAGTGTGGTACAAGCAGGACATGGGAATGAAGCTTCAAATCATTTCAAAAAGTTACATTTACCTGACAAAGGTTGATTTTACTGATGGATATAATGATGGTCGTTTTAATGTAACAATAGGCAAAGGCATTTATCATTTACATATTTCCTTGACAAGAAAGGAAGATATAGCAACATACTTTTGTGGAGTGATAACTTTAGGAGAACTGTATTTTGGACCTGGAACATTTTTGATGCTTAATGGTATGTTTGAACTTTCATTATGTGTTATATTCATGTTAAAAATAATAAATATTGTCTCTAATGAAGAGACTATAAAAGTTATAAAATACTTCTTTCAAATGTTTTTTTGTTTTGCTTTAAAGAAGAGCACACCTCAACAATGGTTCTTCAGGAGCCTGTTTCAGATAAAGTTCACATTGGAGACAACATTACCCTCACATGTAGAGTCCAAACGGTAGATGAGAAATGTGAAGGAGGACACCATGCTTACTGGTTCAGAGAGGCTGCAGAAGAATCCAGTCCTGGCATCATTTACACTGATGGAGATATGAAGAAACATGGAGAGATCTGTAAGGATGATTCTACTAAACAATCCTGCGTTCACACCCTTACAAAGAGGAACCTCAGCCTTTCTGATGCTGGTACTTACTACTGTGCTGTACTCGTGTGCGGCAAGATCATGTTTGGAAATGGAACTTATCTGGAATTCAGCTCAACACCTGGTAAAGTCTTAAACCCTATAAAGTGAATTACAATTTGTTTATTAATACTTGTAATATTTTCAATGTGTTTCTTTATAATGTTATCATAAATATTTCATCATGTCAGTATAATTTGTATGCCTTTTGACAAAACATTATAAATAACAAAATGTTTAATTACATAAAACATAATAAATATTTGTTTACGTACGGTCCACTACTGCATCACTCTAATAGTTTGTATATAACTTTGGTATAAAAAAATAATACAAAGGTATTTTTAATACTATGTTTCAAACTAAATAGCTGTTTTTTTTTAAGTTAACAAGATTTCCATCCAATAAGATTTTTGAAGTATTTTTATGTTTAAACAGATGATTTTTATTTATTTATTTATTTATTTGCAGATAGCGGGTTGACAACAAGTCCTTTGTTTCTCATATTGGTGTCATCAAACATAATTTCTATGATAATAATGATCTTACTCGTGGCTGTCCAATGTAAAGACCAAGGCAGCTCATCAGGTATCATGTTTTTCTTTAAATCCAATTCCTAGTTTTATTTGCAAAACTATAAAGCTCTTTTGAATCATTTACTTTGTGTCAGTCAACAGATCTTGTAATCAAGAGACATCTGAAGGTATTCAGGTAAATCCTCAGTTTTATTTTTATAGTGATACATTTGATGTCATTCTGATGCTATTTCAGAAGTTTCTTGAACGCACTGAACAACTGTATATTACGTTTTTTCCTAACATTTTCAGTGTTACATTTTTTCAACAATTTAAAGTTTACTTTCCTTAAAAATATGTAACAGTTTATGAACAGATGCTTTACCAACAGAAATGTTTGAAATGATCAAGAATCTTTCTTTATCAGGTTGGAGATGCAGATGTTTTGACTTACACATCTGTGAGTTTCAGCAGTAAATCACGGCCTTCTAGAGGTGTTAAACAACACAACATTTTCCAGCATACCGATGTCTATTCACAGATCAGGTCCTAAAAGAGGAAACACTGGAAAACCTAAACATGTTTTCTGTACTTTAGTGATCCAAATGTGCCAATGCATAAAGCATGGTGAACTAAACAGTACAAGATACAATTAAATGTTATAAAATATTCAACTATAAAATATCTGTTGTAAAATAGCTGTTATCATTGAGTCTGCATTCACATTGGAACAAATAAAAAAAAAACCTTGCTATTAAAATATTTTGCCTTTGACATTTTTGCTTTTTAGATTTTTGTTTTGTTTTGGCTTTTATTATTTATATAATATTATTTTCTTTTATATAAGGTTACAGAATACTGCTTAGCCTGGGCAGTCAAAGCTAACACCTTAGATACCAGGCCTGTTGTTCTCAGAGGGTTTTTTTTTTTATACTTTCCCTTATCCTAGTTTTTGTGAAAAGACAACTGAAAACAACTGACTCGTGAATATTGCTCTATTTGTCTGAGAGGCCAGGATCTAAAAAAAAAAAATACAAGCTGTCCTCTCATTGTTATTTTTTATTTTTTTTTTCCTCACTGATGATGCCACATAAATGCTGATTGGCTGATGGCACAGTACCAAACCCTTTGTGACTGTCCAGAGCACACAGTGAAAATTAAATGAAGTCCATCTCAAGTTATAAAGAGCACTCCAAAATGGAAATGACCACAATTATTTTCTATACTGGTAATACATTTTAGCGTTAAATATGTTGATTGCAAAATGACTGCATGATAATGGTGAACTCTGACCAGTGATTTATCGTAGTGCAAGACCTTTCACCAACTGAGGATTTACATTTGAATTTGTATTTAAATTCACAGGCTGACCTCAAAAGAACAAACTTCAAAGAAACATCTTTGCAGTTTTGTGAGAAAGTGGAACACTAATTCCACATTTTTGCATATATTTTTTTACATGTATTATTTGTTTATTAAAAACAGAAGCTCTGTGACATCATATCTTGTGACCATCATATTTCAGTGTCTGAAGAAGTTTCCTCCAAGTGTAGTGTTTCCACACAATAAGTATTAATGGCCATCAATGGAGAAAGATGCAAGTACTGTTGCAAAACTTACACATCACCATTAAGCAAGCTATCAAATGAACCTTTCTAATTGGCTTCATTAATTCAGTTGTTTAGCTCTGAGTTGTCTAACAAGCAACAGCAGAGTGTTCTTTAATGGGTGTATTTCCTTTAAATACATATTACTGAATTATAAATTAGGACATTTTGAAGGTATTTTAATCACTGATATGAGAGGACTGCACCAGGAACTTTCTAGGCAACAGACTATATAATTTATTAGGCGTGGGCGTTTGTAGCCTCACCACCAATGCTAAAACCAAACAGATTTTCACACACTAATGACAGCTCCTCTTGAGGTGAAAGGTGATTTTGTCTATATGGTGGTCTATATAAGGCACAGTTCAAAGCCTGTCCCCCCTTAGATCTCTGAGAACTCTGATCATGTGAGAAGCGGTCTTGTTGACACTCTTCATACTCAACATATGTAAGCTAATTCACTCTTGATCCATATTACACAGTCAGTACTTGTGTATGGCAGAAATATTTATTATAACAGGCCTATTTTGTGGTTTCCTCTGTAGGTGAAAAAATGAATGCGAATGTTTATGAAACATGTAAAGTTGTAAAATGTGATGCAAGCTTTTATAATATACAAGAACATGATGGCTTCATTTTTAGTACTGAAAGTTCAACAGGACCCTTACATTATCAATGCATGCGGAGTAACCAAACCATTTGTGGAAATTTATGTCTCTATTTTAAAGGTAAGAACTACTTCAGTGATTACTACTAAAATAGAAAGGTTATTGTATTACAAGAATTTAGCAATGGAAAAAATGCCTTATGAACCTAGGATGCTGATGCTTATATTTATTTTTATATATTATAATTGAATATGTTCAGAACTTTAAATGCTTTGCCAATAATCATTTTGAGATTCAACATTTTTTTTTTGGAGCACAGAACAATATTTAGAGTCTCAGCCTCAGAGGAGAAGAGGGCAGTGGATTTATTTACTGTATATTACGCTGCTGCCACACAGATCTAATATAAGCATGCGATTTCTTTCCCAGCTGTTTACCTTCACTGACATAACCGACTGTTTTTGTAACTCATGTGTTTTAACAAACTTTTGTTTATCTGACAGTGTAAGCACAACAAGACATTAAAGATAACTTAGTTTAGTGCTCACATGCCGTGTGACAGCGCTTTCTATGCGTGTGCTTCAGATGTGTGTGCTCAGAAAACCCTATATCAGAAGTTTAAACTTATATGGCTTTAAAACTCCTTAACTGTCACCGTCCCACCTGTGGGACACTTGGCGCTCTTTTTTTGTTGTTGTCCTTTTTCTCTATCAAATCTTTTAGTAATCATCATAAATCATATATCATTTGAAAGCGTAGAAGCCCAAGATTCATCCTGTGAAAACCATTTTGAATTCGGACATTGCGTTAGAATGGAAATGGTACTTTAAAATCTTTTGGCGGTCTCCTCCCCCTTAGTGGGTGGTGTCAAGTGTCATATCACAAAATGCATTACGGTCTTTTAGAATCAAACCTTTTTATAATCTTGACAAAAAATGTATTATTGGAAAGGTCTGAGTCTCAGGATTCCATATTTGGTGATATAAGTAATATTGACAGAGAAATCTAGACATTTGTGACGGAAAAATGCATTAAAAAATTCAATGGAGTTTGGATGGCACCCGGTGGATGTTTGTGGTATAACGCCCTAAATAAAATCTCACAGGAACCTCAATTTTTTTCATATCAACTTCAAATTTGGAACATAACTTATTTAGACATAAGGCTTTAATTTTATACCAATTTTAGAGTAAAACCTGTTATGTAAAATATTTATTATATATAAAATTAAATTAAATTAATATAGTACATTTTCTTTACAGTAAATTTAAACTACCATAACTTTTTGATACTTTTATTCCACTTTTGCGATAATCTGCTGATTTTCTTCTTTAAAAAGAGACCAACCTTATGTCTGTATTCCAAAGTGTTCATAAATTACAACAATTTAAGTTTGGATAGTACACCTGCATGCCTATTTTTAAAAATGGGGGGTGACAGTTAAGGGGTTTAAAACGCATGATTTCAGCACGATAGACACGACAATCAAAACCGAACAAATGGTTTTTATCAGAGTATCTGACGTACGAGCTGTAAAGGCACAGCCCTATTCTGGAAAAGGGGGAGGGGAGCAGCAGCTCAATTGCATTTAAAGATACGGGCAAAAAAAAAGTGTGTTTCTGCTTCCTCTCAAAATAGGCATTTTCAAAATTGTATATTAAATTATCTATGTGGTATTTTGAGCTGAAACTTGACGGACACATTCTGGAGACACCTGAGACATATATTACATATTGTAGAAAGGGGCATAATAGGTCACCTTTAAGAATGAATATGTCAAAGCTGAAGGGTTCAGAACATAATAATAATAATAATAATAATAATATCAATAATAATAACATCCAGTATCTCTGGTACTTTCCTTTTTTGTCTTTTTTTATGTCTTGTAATGGGGTCAGAGGCAAATATGCATATGTATTTAATGAGCTGTAGAGACCCTTGTACGTGCCCACAAGAACCAGTTACTAAGAGAGAAACATCATGTGGTTTCAACGACAGGATGGAACACAAAGTGGCCTATTTTTCAAAGTTTACTAAAGGTTAATTGTTGTAGTATATCATTATAGAACAAAAACAGACCACCACAACTAATCAAAACTAAGTGTAAAAAATTAAGAATACATATGTAATGCAAAGTTTGTAAAATATCATTATTCAGATGGTTAGTCTGTCATTTTTATTCCAGCTAAGTACGTCTGGCCTTTTTTATAACCTCTTGTTTTCCTATTTGAATGATTTTCATGCTCCATTCAATTTGTTATCACAAACATTTTTTTTCTAAAGTGCATAATCTAGCTATGCTTAGCTATAATCTAAGCATAATCTTAAGCAAGTTAACTTCTAATTTCCTTTAAAATAAATGTTAGAATTTGACAAATCCTAAAAAATGTACCATTAACTGGCGGTCCCACTTTTTTTAACCAAGACCTGAAAAAGACATTTCCAATTTAAAGGGGTGATGACATGAGAAACCAAATTTCCCTTGATCTTCTGGCATATAAGAGATCTTTGTACCATTAAAACTTCCTGCAAGTTTCATAGTTTAAGACGTCCTCCCCATTATAAACGAAGCATTTATTTAATCAAGCTCCAAATACGGCTCGTTGTGGATCCTATGAGGCAAGGAGACGTCACCTAGCACCAGTCGTTTGCATATGACTGCCTCCAGCGCAAGACAACTACGCCTAATTCTGCATCATCGCATCGTTGTCACGCCCACAGGTGTTCAGTCGATGTGCAGCGAGTGGGTCTGAAGAAGTAGCTGTTTACAATAAGATTGCGATGCCACACAGATGTGCAGTTCCAGGCTGTGGAAAAACAACATGTTTGAATACGTTGCCGAAGGATCCAGACGTCAGGGAAAAATGGATTCAGTTTATTTTTGCAAACGTCCCAGTCATGTCAGTGTTAATTTACACGCGTGTTCACTACATTTCACGGACGACTGTTTTGAGAATAAATCACAGTATGATGCTGGCTTTGCCAGAACACTTTTGCTCAAAGATCAGGCCGTGCCGACTATTCTGGACCCAACAACGACGCCGCAAACTGTAAGTAATGTATTTCATGTAAAAACTACTTTTTAAAATGTTAATTGCAGTTTAATTCATAATGAATAATCACAGTGTTTTTACTTAGTTTACTTGCATATTTTTTTTATAAAAGTACATTTTAAAAAAGTTTATGAAATTGTACATATCTACATTTTTATATTGTACATAAATATACTTTATAAAACATGTTGCACTCTAAAACTGCTATAAAATCAAAGTCATAAATCTAAACAATTAGTGTTCCAAATGAGGTTGATATCGGAAAGAAAAAAAAAAGCTTTCAGGTTGAATTTGTTTAAACTTTTCTACAATAACCTGCAAGCTCCACTGGCGATCCATACAGCATATGGATGCACCCACTTCTCACATGACTGCAGCAATCAAAACCATATATATCCATACTATTCACAGAATTCATGAAGTAGACATTATATTTAGAAGTTATATAGGAAGTATGGCAATATTTTATTTGATTTCAACCTCCAACATGCTCAACATGGACAAAGGACATGCGGACAAAATAGTTAACTCAGACATAAATGGAGAATCTATTGATATTTCTTTATAGCCTAAACATTTTTAGAGATTTTTTTTCTCAAAACTCTTGGCAAAACTAACAGAGGTTTCTACCAAACTTTTATGATTGTACATGAGCATTGCTATTTTCAAAATAAAAGTCTGTAGTCACCACTCATTAGTACTTTGTCACAAATTCATAAACTACTTTTGCTCATTTCAATCAATATATACAGAAACTAGATTCTCAAGGTTTTGAAATGATACATACTGTACAGTAGTTTGTTAAGATTAGTTTAGGTTTAGAATAAAATTTTATTGTTATAAATATATAATAACAAACCTTCCACCAGTGGGTTTAAATATGGTGTCAAAATGTGTCCGTAATAAAGTGGGCTGCTTGGTTAAAACCAGTTAAACTCTGCGGACCCGGATACGGGTCCAAAATCCATTGTATGTGTGTAGGGTAAACATTTGAATTTGAGTATGTTAAATTTAGGCGAAAATACCAAAAAACGCCCTGAGCTTAAGTGGTTTTAACCAATGAAAGGCAACTCTGCCATCTGACAACATCTACCAATCAGCTCAAACAACATTTTCCTTTTGGTGGCCTGTCTCTCATTCTTCACAATGAGCAAATGCTTAGAAAAGATGCATGCTGTCAGTGCAATCATCCTTGCTTTTTGTAAGTGCAATCATCCTTGCTTCATCTTCTTCTCAAATATATTGTTTATTTCATGACATTTTTTATGTACTTTTTAAATTCAGGTTGCTTTATAGCCCAAGCTATTAACCAACCAAAACCTGTGCAACAAGCCAACATTGGAGCCAGTGTGACAATAGAATGTCATTTTCTCAAAAAAGATTTTAATCTCATTGTGTGGTACAAGCAACTATTAGGAAAGAAGCTGCAGCACATAGCAATGTCCTATTATAGGAACAATGTCCATTTTCTAAAAGGCTTTGATGATGGATGCCTCAGTGTGACAACAGGGAACTAATCATCTAAACATTTTCAGAATGACACAAGAGGATGTAGCAACTTACTATTGTGGCGTGAATAAGTTCACAGCATTGTATTTCAGTCCTGGAACGTTTTTGATGATAACAAGTATTAAGTTGTATTACTGCAAAGCTTTGAACTCATTCAGTCGATTATCTAAACAATGAACTGTTATATTTTGGATACATTTTTAAGGAAAACATTCAAATATGAGGAGAATTCTACAGCAAACTCATTTAAAACCTGTTAATTTTGGTGATAACATCACTTTGCAGTGTACAGTTCAATTTATGGAGGGCTGTGCACAAAATGTCTAAGCAAAGCTCAGGAGAATCCCTGTCTAGAATTATAGATGGCCACAAATATGCTTATTTTATAATGGCAGCTACACAAACATTATATAATGTTTATAACTTCACAATGAGGATCCTCACACTCCCTGATACTGGTACCTACTACTGTGCCATGGATGCAGATGGAGAAATAATCATTGGACATGTCACTAAACTGACTATCGCTGACATGGGTAATATTCAGAGCATTGATTTTATTGAATGTTCATGAATGTTGTGCTGGTACTTTAAAAACATAACTATGTGCAATACGTGCTCTGCAGATCAGAACATTATGAATCCAGTGACTCTCATTTTAGTGTATTCAAACATAATTTCTGCAGTAATAATTATTATAATCATAGTCAAACAACATAAAAAACAGAGACACTCTGCAGGTAAGTGCATTCTTATCTGTATTTGTTATGCTTTATTAATAGTTGCCTAATATTTGTTTAATATTAATAGTTGTCTAATCACAGTTTTTCCTCACGTCTATACTGAAAGCTCACTGAATTGAGACATCCTCCTCTATCCAAGTAAGTCTATTTCATCTAATTGTCTAAGTAAGTGTAATTTGAAATACTTCCCAAGAACATCTAGATTGTTGCTATATTATATTCATGTTGATGAGAAAGTGAATGTTCAGAACTTGCAAATCACAATTATTCTAAATAGCTGTTCTGGGTGAAGTACTGTACATTTTATTACATTTTGATCTTTTTCGTTTTACGGTCATATTTTGTATGTTTATACAATAATAAAGTAATGACTTATTTACTGATGAAATATTAGGCTTGTTGCATCTTTTAAACACTTGCATTGTTTTCATGTGAAGGTAAAGCATATATTCTCATTGTTATTTCTGCTTCATCTAATAGATTTTGCTTGGACAGTCACTAAATTAGATGCCCACATCAGAAAAATTACCAAATTTGTTGGTTACGAGAATGTTTCCTGCACAATACAAAATACCACCCTAGAGGTTCAGCATGTTCTGGGCTTAAATACCCTTGTTATTTGTGTGATTAGTGTGTGTATATTTCCTAAAGGAAAATTGTACTGTCAAACATGTTTATTCATTGGTTTAATGTATTTTTAAAGCGTGTTTGTGTCCCGAAGAACATCTATCCAATCCCCACTCTGTTATGGAATAAAAATATGAGTTGAGAACATTTTAATCTCTGAAATGTGTATGCATTTCTCATTTCTGCCTAATTCAGATATTAAACCTAATTTGCAAGACACGAGTTTGAAAAACAGTAAATGCCACGGTAGTTTTGTACTTCTCTGAGAACCAGAAACAAACATGGTTTGACATTGGACAGTTTATTTCTAATATGGAAACAGTCATGAAAAAAACATTACGTTGCATGACACAAAAGTTAATAGGTTCAGATTATGTCTTTGTTTATCATCCTTTGTTACATATTATGGATGATCAGAAGCTGATTTCCTCAACAGACCTGGTCTTCATTCTGGTCGGGACTGTCTATCTCAGAGAGCAAAGGCAGATGGAGAACAGCCATCTTTTGAATTTCGTTTTGAATTCATGCAGTACCAAAAAGTAATCATGACAATAGTAATTAAAAGAAGGAATGTTCTAACGATGGAAAGAATTACAAAAGTCATCATCTGTTCTGCTAAATCAGCACCTGAAATAGACAAAATTGTGGATATAATGTAAACACACCATAAAAGTGCTACTTTTTAAACAATTAATTCTTGAAGAACATACCTATAATGTCCAGTTTGGTGTCATTCCAAAACAGCATCTCCCCACATGCAGCAACAGTGCAGTTGTAAGTCCCAGAATCAGAAAGTTTAAGGTCTTTCTTAGAGAAGCTGTAAACGCATCTACGTGCTCTAAAACCAGCTTCAGAGCTCCACTCACACTGACCAATACTCGTTCCATGTGCGCCAATAAATGTTGGGCGAGATTCTTCTGATTCCTGTATGATCCAGTACACAATGTTGTTTCCTACACATTTATTATTTAAAACTGTGCAGGTAAGACTCACTGAATCTCCACGATGTGATGGAATTAAAGCAGGTTGTTTTATAACAGTGTAGCTTTTCAACCCTGCATGAAAAATTCCATTATTGAATGAGTTTTATGTAAGATGTATAGAATACCCATGTACATTGCATTCCAATATTGCACTTAAAAGTTATAGCATAGCTTTACCACCACTATAAACTCTTAAACATAAAGGTTCTTTATTGGCATTGACAGTTCCATGAAGTGCTTTTAACATCTATGGAACCTTTTCCCTTCCACAAAAGGTTCTTTAAAATGAAAAAGGGTTCTTTAGATTATTTACAACAAGAAAAAAGGGTTCTTTTAAGAACTGTTCACTGAAAGGTTCTGTTGGGAACCCAAATAGTTATTCTATTGCATTGCTGCCAAAACACCATTTTGAAACCTCAAAATAACTCAATATTATACCTCAAATATTATAATAATATTATAAATAACTCTAAAATTACTCAAAATTATAATTACCTTCAACTATCAATTCTGTCCCTTCGACAAATTCCATTACATTGGAATAAGCACTTCCACAGTAGTATGTAGCAGAGTCTGAGAGCTGTATGTTTCTTATCACCAAATGATGCACACCCTTGTCATTCAGCACTGAGAAGCATGAACTATTCTGGAAATTATGGTAAAACCGGGCTTTGTTGTCATACTTGTAAATGGTGGAGATGAGCCTGGGATTCTGTCCAAGTTTATGCTTGTACCATGAGAAGTGCATGGCCATTTGGCTTTGGTAAGAGCAAGACATATTAATGGTTTCTCCCAGTTTGACAAACACAGGTGGGTTATTTAGGTGCGATGCAGTAAGGCCTAAACAAAAATATTAAAAGTAACAAGCAAAAAATTGTTTAGCTTAAATTAATGTAAATACAGTTTAGTTCTGACATAAAAGACAGTTCAACTCACCAATTAAAAAGAGAAGCAAAAATCCGAAGTTTATCATATCTGGATGGATTTATCCTAAACTAGAAAGAAACAGGTGAGCAATGACAAAACGAACATCACCAGAGATGCAATGAATGATGTGAGCAACCAGTAGGATGTGTTTGTCAAAAAGGGCTGTACCATATATTTTTTTCCACTGATCTTTTCTTTCAGAGATGATTTCATAATCTACTTTTAATTTCTCAGACAAATAACTGCACATAGGTACAGCACCTACCATCAGTAAATACCTTTATTTATGCAGTTTTTAAAAGAAGTATATTTAGGGAATATTATTTCTAAAAACATAGACATAAAGGCAGTGTGCTAGTTGTGGTTTTGTGCTGGTCATGTGGTAACTTGACCTTCTTAAGTTCTAAGTAAGTGTTTCTTGACTGCATACATAGCAGATGAAGGGAAATCAACACGTGATCATAAAACTGTGCAGTCATCAAAATTGCAGTCTGATTTTTTTAGTGAAGAAAGCAGACAGTGTAAATGTGTCAAAAATCTCTCTCGACAGGTGGGAGACAGGTAATGAAGGATGGACTGAACTCAATTCTGTGATGACCACAACAAAATCACAACGACATGCTCTATGCCAGGGCTGTCCAAACTCGGTCCTGGAGGGCCGGTGTCCTGCAGAGTTTAGCTCCAACTTGCCTCAACACACCTGACTGGAAGTTTCTATGCCTAGTAAGAGCTTGATTAACTGGTTCAGGTGTGTTTAATTAGGGTTGGAGCTAAACTCTGCAGGACACTGGCCCTCCAGGACCGAGTTTGGACAGCCCTGCTCTAGACCAATAGCCTTGTGGCTTCACAGGTACACATCACATATTACTGTGTAGTATAGTTTCTTTGGGTGAATTGACTTCAAATAACTCAAAAAGGCACATGACAAAATTCCTTCTATCTTTTGAAATACCTGAAACATCATCACTTGAGTAATGCAAATTTCTGCTAGTATAGTTTCTTTGGGTGAATTGACTTCAAATAACTCAAAAAGACACATGACAAAATTCCTTCTATCTTTTGAAATACCTGAAACATCATCACTTGAGTAATGCAAATTTCTGCATGGCACCTGCAATGTCTGACAGCTTCATAGTACAAGGGTATGAAAGGCTATATAATATCATAACGTGGAAGGTTTTAATATGCTAAATAACTCATACACTTCAAGTCTTTATTTATAGTGCAGAGAGGAGTGTTACACCACTGCAAAATGAAACAGAAATAACATATAAAGATGTTTATCATCTGTCTTTCTTTAATACTCATAACATTCATTTGCAATAATGCTTTTATCTAATCTGTGGTTTATTAGAATAAAATGTGATTTAATTTTAACAGATCACGGCCCGTATTCACAAAACATTTTATCTTACCACTAAGAGTTCTCCTAAATAGCAGTAAAAGTTTTTAGCTAAGAGTTTTCTCTTAAAACCTATTCGCTAAGCTGCTGAGACAAACTTTTACTAAGGAATAGAGAGAAGTCTTAAGCTCAGAGTAAAGGGTGGGGTTGACGTCTTGCTATGGATGATGTCAGCATGCTTACTAACTATGCACACAGTGATTGGCTGATTGTCTCCGTCAGAGATTTATTCATAGAAATATTGAAGAGTGCAAAATTACGTTGCCATATTCAAATAAAGGTTTAAAAATAAAAAATGTTAATTGCCACATTCGAAAAAAGATTTAAAAATGCAGGATAAGTACAGTGATTGGCTGATTGTCTCCGTCAGAGATTTATTCATAGAAATATTGAAGAGTGCAAAATTACGTTGTCATATTCAAATAAAGGTTTAAAAATAAAAAATGTTAATTGCCACATTCAAAAAAAGATTTAAAAATGCAGGATAAGTGCCAGAAATACAGAGGATACAGATGTTGTGTATTCTGCTACTAGATAGTCCAACAATGGCACACAGTCAAATACTGTAGCCTACTAAGGTTTAAAAGCCATATGTTCCTCAATACTCTAATATTTATATGCTATTACTAATGCCATACATTTAAATTGTATGTGAGCTCTGCAATGTTTAGTATTTTCCATGCAATAAAAGTTGTGAAGATCAAATGCAGTTGAAAGTTCAGACCCTGACAGGAAGAAGCTGTTCAGTGTAGAAAGAGACTTGGGAACTTCAGTGGACCAGATTACACAGCTGTAAATATACACACTGAAACGCCGCTCTACAAATTCTTAAAATTATTATTAACTATATGCACACATTTCACGACAATGTAGTACTTTGTGAGCAGCAGCTGTATAGCCTGATCATTATGAATAATGATATTATTACTTAATATCAATTTAAAGAAAATACTATTAAAACAATATTTACATTTAATTGTGTAAACTATGTTTTAAAAAATCACATAAAGGCTTTCTTAAATGTCTGTGTGCCAGTGTGTGCACCTGTTAGCCAGGGGTGTAAAGAGTATGTAAAAACCATACTTGACATAAAAGTCCAGGGCAAGGCACAGAGAGCATGAAACAAAAACAAGAAAGAGTTGATTTGTGAGGAGCGCAATCACGTTTATTTTCTAAAACCAAAGTAAAACTGAACACCTCAAAATTACAAAACAAACAAACAAACACTTTTGTAGCAGAAATAAACTGCTGCAGAAAAAGCTAGGTCCATGCAAAATGTAATGTGTAACTGCAACACTCATTTCAAATGTAGTGGAGTAAAGAGTACAGATACTCATTCAAAAATGTAGTGAAGTAAAGAGTAAAAGTTGCTAATATCTTTGATACTCAGTACAACTACAAAGTACCTGAAAATATACTCAAGTACAGTAACTAATTACATTTACTCCAATACTTTACACCTCTGCTGTTAGTACATGAGAGCATCACAGTTTGACTGTTTTCCACCCACCAGACTGAACCCCAGCTCATCACCCACAGCCCTCACTGCAGCTCAACTACACAAACACATCACACTACATGCATTTCACACTACTTTGAGTCTAGACCAATAGCCTTATGGCTTCACAGGTACACATTACATCAGCTTCATAGTACAAACTGTGAAAGGCTATATAATATGATAATGTGGAAGGTCTGTATGTCCTAAAAAGTTTAAACTCCAATTTCTTGTTTTAAACTACTAGTGGCCTCATGTCTGTTTTTTTTTTCTGTTCGCTTCTCATTGTTTTCTTTTGCACTTGTCTCATCTCTTGTAAAATATTTCAGATTTATTATAACTGAAGGAAAGTCCAGTACAGGATGACAGTTTCATCAACGTTGGTATTTTATCCAAGTTTTTTTTTTTTTTAATGATTGTAAATAAATGTATTAACCATTTAAGCTGAATGATTAAAGACAAATTATTTTTCCTTGATGTAACCCAGATTACTAGAAACCCTGTTGCTGAAAAAAAAACTACAACATTCATGATTGTGCAAAACAGTATTCTATTTTGTTAATATCTGTAAAGAGAAAAAAAGGAAGTGTTTAAGTTAAATTAAAAACTCATTTAGAAAAGTTATTTAATTTAATAAGCAAACAGCTCGTACGGTCGCGAAATGTCTCTGGGAAAATTTCTTAGTACACTATGGGTTTCCTGAGAAACTACATAGTGACCAAGGACCCGATTTCGAATCCCACACAATCAAGGAGTTGTGTCATGTTGCGGGTATTCATAAGATTCGTACCACGACTTACCACCCCAGGGGTAACCCGGTAGAGCGTTTCAACCAGACCGATGACATGGGGCACTTGGGTATTGAGAGAACTCTGGACTTAGTAAGGTCCAGATTCTTTTGGCCCAAAATGTCCCAAACTGTTGAAAAGAAGATCAAGACCTGTGAACGCTGCGTGCGCAGAAAAACGCCTCCAGACAGAGCAGCTCCTCTGGTCAACATTCAAACCAGTAGGCCTTTGGAGTTGGTCTGCATGGACTTTTTGTCGTTAGAGCCGGACCACAGCAATACCAAGAACATATTGGTTATCACAGACCATTTCACGAAATACGACGTGGCGATACCGACTCAGAACCAAACAGCTCGTACGGTCGCGAAATGTCTCTGGGAAAATTTCTTAGTACACTATGGGTTTCCTGAGAAACTACATAGTGACCAAGGACCCGATTTCGAATCCCACACAATCAAGGAGTTGTGTCATGTTGCGAAACAATCAATAATAGTCACAAAACTAAATAGGAAATATAAATATATATAAACGGTCACAATAAGGTAAAATTAAATTTGTTTGGAACAAGTCTTTATTTTGATTTTTGCCATTACTTTTCTTTTGTGTCATGTTGTGATGTTGTTTTAAATTTCAGTGCTTTATTTTATTTGTATTCATTATTTTTTCCCCCAAATACATCTTACCTGTTTCTAACGCAGCCAGTGTTGTCGCCATTGCCTTTCTCCTTGTTGACACTGTCTCTTGAGCGAGTCTAATCTTCTGGTCACTTGTCCAAATCTAGAAACAGTGCACTCCCTTCTCGCTCATTTCCGCTATTCACTGGGAGGGTTGTACTCGCGCCGCGCGTTACATTGAACTCTCACATCACCAGTGTGCAGTTGCACAAAGCTCCTTAAGAAAAGTAAAAATAAAATTAGAATAAAATTAAGAAACCTGTTAGTGATACACCTATAATCATAACAAAGGGTTTTTTCTTTTTACTTCTTGCAAAAGGACACAGACCTTTAACTTTAGCACCATCAGCCATATTTTTTTATTTTATTTTTTGTTTATATTTTATCGTGTTTTTATACGGGGTTTGTTTTTGTTTTTTCGTGTTATAGTGGTTTTATAAGGAAGCAAGATAATATGGAATGGACAGTTTTATTCCTGTTGTGGACGGCGTTTAATTTGGCGCAAACTTTGAGTGAGATGAAGAGTAGGGCTGCCTATTTGCCCTAATCCAGCGCGTATCCAGTGCAGCATAGATTTTCTCCTGCAATGGAATACTTTTCAAGCTAATGAACCTCCTTTGGATTTAACTTTTCCTGATCTCAGCTGTTTTGCCGAACAGTCAATTGGAAAAGGTAAACCCTCTGGCGAGTTGCCTTACAAGTCAAGGAAGCGAGGTAAGCGCGGTGGAGTACGCCAAAGACTGAGAAAACAGTCTCTTTACCGCATCCCTCTACATTCTATCATCCTATGAAATGGACAATCTCTCCGTAATAAAATTGATGACTTGCAAGCTCATGTACGATTTCAACATGAATTCAGAGATGCGTGTTTATTAGCGATCACTGAAACATGGCTCTCGGAACGAGATTTGGACAACGAAGTGGCCATGCTGGTGTGACTGGTATGTCGCGAGGTGTGGGGGTGGGGGGTTGTTTATATGTGAATCCCAGATATTGTAAAAATGTTCAGGTCAGAGAAAGACTGTGCACTAGTATTCTCAGCCTCAGACGTCACGCCCATGGACCGTTGGCTAAACGGCTGATGCATATGGGACACAAAAGTGGAAACACTTCAGGAGTGTCAAAGTCGTCATCAGATTGGTTGAATTCTACAGGATTTCCGGGAGACGTGCGTGTCACATTCTTTAGCGTTCCATCTGGAAACAAAGATGCCGTGACTTATTGTGGTGACATTTCCACGCCCTGAAACATGACGATGAACGAAACGAACTGTGATTGGTTGTTTGACATGTCGGTCAAACGGCCTAATGGGCGGGTCTTGGCCAATGAAAGCTGCCATGGATTCCAGACCTTCAGCCGTCAGTCTGAAGGTCTGGCTACGCGAGACTAGTGCACTAGAGACGTTGAATTGCTGTCTGTGTCTTTGCGTCCTACTTGCCCCGCGAGTTTCCACAAATATTTGTTATGGTTGTATACATTCATCCAAGAGCAAATGGGGATAGAGATTCAGAATCTATTTTGCGAGAAACTCAGAGACTGCAGTCTATATCTCCCGATGCTCCGATTTTAGTCCTCGGGGATTTTAATCACTGTCCGCTGGAAGAACTTTAAGGGATTTTGATCAGTATGTTAAATGCCCGACCAGACAGAACAAGATTTTGGATCTGCTGGGCGGGGCTGACCATAACTGTGTTCAACTCATCCCGAAGTATCGTACTGCCCTGAGGAGGACTAAACCAATTATTAAACGTGTGAAAGACTGGAATGATGAGTCCATTTTGTGCCTACAGGGGTGCTATGACTGTACAGACTGGGAAACGTTCAAGGAGTCCTGCCCCAATATTGATGAACTTACTGACGTTGTCAGTGGTTATGTCTCTTATTGTGTTGACAGTGTTACTCCTGAAAAATCTGTGAAGGTGTTTCCGAATAGTAAGCCATTGGTGACCAAATCACTTAAGGTTTTGTTAATAAAAAAGAGACGTGCATTTCAGGAGGGTAACCTTCTGGAATTCCATTGGTTAAGAAAGGAAGTTAAAATTGAAATAATGAAAGCTAAGCAGTGTTATACTGGGAAGATTGAGAGGCAGCTAGCAGATAACAATTTAGGCTCTGCCTGGGATGGCATGAAAACTATCGCAGGCATAAAGAACAATAGAAATATGAAGGTGACACTGAAAAGACATACTTGTGACAGCCAGCTTGCACAAGAGTTTAATGAGTTTTATTTGATGGTTTGAAATGACATTTTACAGAGAAAAATGTATTTATGTGATGATGGTCCTGCTCCTTTTGATTATGTGATGTGCATTAATATTAATTAATATGTTCAAACACTCTAAAGCTAAGAAAAGCCCTGGTCCTGATAATATATGTAGTCAAGTGCTTATTTCTTGTGCAGAGCAGCTGGGCTCTATTTTCTATTATAATTTCCAGTTGTCACCCAATCTTCAGAGAGTGCCAAAAATTTGGAAACAGTCTACAGTTATTCCAGCTCCTAAACATAATCACCCACAAGAGTTAAATGATTTCAGGCCTGTTGCTTTGACTTCTTTAGTTAAGTGTTTTGAAAGATTAATGAAAAAAGAACTCATCACAAAAACAGGGAATCTTCTAGACCCTTTACAGTTTGCATATAGGGCCGGTAGAGTGGTAGAGGATGCCACTGCACTTTTGCTAAATTTGATTTTTAAACACTTAGAAGTAAAACACATGCCAGAATTTTATTTGTGGATTTTTCATCTGCGTTTAATACGATTCAACACCACATTTTAGTTGACAAGCTTTTTAACTTTTGGTCTTGATCTTAATAGAGTTGGGTGGATTTTTGATTATTTTTTAATAGATAGAACACAGCGAGTAAGGGTGAATGGACATTTGTCTGAGAAGACGTCATCATCAGTGGGGTCTCCTCAGGGATGTGTCCTTTCTCCCCTTCTTTACATTCTTAATACTGATGATTGTCGTAGTCAACATGATAACAAGTTTATTTTAAAATACGCAGATGAGTGTTTTAGTTAGTCTTCTTCATTCTGATGAAAATGTTCACGGTCCTGTAGTCAATGATTTTGTTCATTGGTGTGATAGAACGTTCTTGCAACTAAATGTTGCAAAGACAAAAGAAATGCTCATTGATTTTAGACATAAATCTTCTGTTATTCAGAATACTGTTAATTCACATATTCTTATTCTGTGACAACTTATTTACATTATGTGATTTTTTTTTTTTTTTTTTTTTTACATTTTTTTTTTTTTTTTTTTGGTGGGGTGGGTGAGGTTGTAAATTGTATTATTAGGCTTGTGTTTTTGTATTATTTTTGTGCTTTTTATGTTTGTCTGTATGTCTTGCTGCAAAACTAATTGCCCTTGGGGGACATGAATAACGTTGAATGAATACATCCACACGTCTGTTAGCTAACAGTGCGTCTGAAATGGTAAATGTTGGTCCTTTAGTGGTGCAAAGCATTCTGCACATGTTTTAGAAGCATTATGCATTAGCATTTGTGATTTAAAGACTTCATGTCATCACTCCCTAATCTAAGCCCACCCACCATCCAGCCAAGTGTTTTTGTAGACAAAAGAAGGGTGCTGGCTATGATTTTGAAAACCACTAGAGGGCTGTAGTGAGGAACAGTAATTGCTCAGATTTTCTAATACATTTTAACTTTAAACTGCATATGAGAAGGGTTTAATACAGTGTAAAATAATACATATGTTCTGCATACTTCATTTGACTTGCAAAGTGCATAAGCAAGCCTACTGTACAGGTTTTGGATAGGTCCAACACCCATCACTAAGTGTAACATCATATATAGTCCAGCAGACGTGCAACCTGTTTTAGAAAATAGACAATAGGTTTCTCAAAGCAGATGTTTAACAATCTCATTTAGATGCAATATAAAAATATGGATTACAAATAATGAGCCGAAAATACAACAGATGGCCAAGCACGTATTGTAGATATTAATAGACATGTCTAAATAAATATACCAGAAAAAACTCCAAGCCTCCTTCCAAATGTACAATAACAGCCTACTACACTTCTCATTTATAAACATTGTACATGCTTACACACACACACACACACAAAACAATGTTACAATTAATGCACTCAGACGTATGTATTTCCAAGAAAAAAAATAAAATGTAGTTGTAATAATATAATTAATATATATTATTAATTTCACTAAGATATATCACATTTAGTTAATGCTTCCATTTGCTAAACTAATTCATTCAGAAAGTAGCAAACATTTTCAGAGCACTGAAAAAAAACACCAGCTAAACATTATAGTGCAATGAGGCCTTCATCAGAGCATATTTTGTATTGCAGCTATATCACATACGGGCCTGACCACCCTGACTGGCCTTTTCATTGATAGGTCTACCATAGTTTGGCTGTTGCAAAAGCCACTCCTCCTTATATATAAAACATTGATATCGCCCACTTAATTTCCTTTTCAGCTCTGTTTTGACTCAGTGCAGAAATGTTACATATTTCAGCTGCAGCTTTATTGCTCTTTGGGACGGGTAAGAATTATTTTCCACTGTGAACTACAATACTATGATAAGTAACACTTTATAAATGTAAAATTAGGTGATATTGAAATGGGGAGACACTTATTTTAAATTAATGATATTGTTTTTTTGGTGTGCTATTGTTTTAGTTTTCTTGTTTAATGATTTTCAGGTTTTCTCCAAGTTATGTTTTCTACAGCAAGCATTCAGACTCATCCAGGACAAAGTATCACTATGTGGTGTCCACACAATATCCATGTTACTGGAAATCTGTACTGGTTCAAACAATCAGACGGTGCTGTACCCGTTACTATTGTGCACATGTTATACACCGAAAGTCTTCAGAAGGTTGAGCCAAATTATTTCAACAGTTTCACAAATGATTGCATCGTCATGGATCAGTTCAGCAAAAGCACCACCCTAACAATTAAGCAAGTGAAAATTTCTGATTCTGGCTTCTACTTTTGTGGAGCTACAGGTTATCACATGAAATTTGGCAATGGAACCAGACTTGAAGTAAAAGGTAATCTTTTTGAACCTCTCTCACTATACTCTACTTTTTATATACTGTTTTTATCTCTTTTTTTCTTACTTTGTCATTAACAGCGCATGTTGAAAAACACCACAATTTAATTGTAAAATAATTGTAAATGCCACAATGGCAAATGACTTGCCAACTGTTTTCATATCAGAGAAAAATTACACAGGAACCTCAAAAATGGGTATGTTATTTTACTTTCAATATTAAAGTTAAAACTGCAGGTGTTTAATTTATGAATGTTCTTGTTTAATCTCTCTAATCAAATTATGGAGGAAAATAAATACATAAAATGTTATCTTTGTAGCATCGCTTAAAAGGTTTCATTCAAATTATATCCACTCTTTTACAGATCATGAGCAATCACCCGTGTCTACTGAGGAGTGTTCTAGAGACATCTATTTCAAACTGACCCTCCTATTTGGTGGAATAATTTTTTTTACATGTATCGTTCCTCTTATTTTGGCGATTATCAGGGAACACAGAAGACAGAAGCATAAAAAAGGTAAACTCTTTTCACATGGTTAAAAAGATCAAGTTAAATCACAAATGTGGAATGAACATTAAAAAATGGCTTTGGACATCATTTTTAAATCTCTCATTATCTTAAGAGCAACTGATTGTCTTTTTCTCTGCTTTGTGCCAGTCGCTGAATGTCAAGCACAACAGCATGATGACAAGGTAAATTACACAGACTTATTTTACTCCAAGGGCTAAGAAAAAATATTTAAAAACAATCCCAGTTTCACCATTGACATGAAAACAAGCAAAGCTTTGTTTTATGCCAGATCACACTTTCTTTTTTTTATTATAAATAACAAAATATTTAATTATTTTATAAATTAATTACTGCTCTACCTTATGAGTCATTAATTACTGCTATATGAGGGTTTTTGTATAGTGTTTTGTGTGTGTTTGTGTGTGTGTGTGTGTGTGTGTGTGTGTGTGTGTGTGGTATCAACTATTATCTTATGATTCTGACTGAACAATATTATTTCTAATTCTGTTGGCTGTTAAGGACTTGAATAGTTGCATTTTCTACTTTTTGCTGTAGAATTTATTTTTGGAGGCTAAGGAAAAGGAAAACAGTATCAAAGGCTCCGGAATAAAAATTAAAGTTGTTATATGACCACCTGGATTAGAATCTTGACATATACATGTTTGTACTTCTTTGCAGGAAAATGATTCAGTAGAATATGCTGCTGTGTATTTCTCAAACAAAAGACCCAAAACAGGAGGATGACATACTGAGGACCCAACTGCTGTGTACACTGATACTACTTGAAACATAAAACAAACTCAAACATATTATTAATTTATTACCTATGGTTTATTTTTAACAGCTAAATAGTGTACCTGTTTAAAGAAATGTAATTATTGAGGCGATCAGAGAACTGTCTTTTCTTTGCATTACTGTACATAATGGTGAAGTTTATTAAAATTGCGTTGCAGTTTACTTCGACTCCTGATATTAATTCAATCTGACTCTAGATCACAAAGTCCTTGAATTTATATTCCAAATAAACATCAGTGTTTTATATTGAATCACAATTTGGATGCAGCTTAAAGTGTCACACTGGCCATTATAAAAGAATTTCATAGTCCCAAACAAACCAGTTTTGATCAGTCATAGACTGTAGTGTTAACTAATAACATTTAAAGTTTTTTCTTGCACATAACCAATAGTAGATTGCTTAGTCACTTTCATACACTTCAAGTCACACGGTTAGGCAGAAAGCTACAGTCCCGACTGAGTGTCACCTGCTCCATTAAAATCTGGGCCTTCAGAGAATTAAAATCAAGATAAAATCAAGTTTAACAATTTGTGGGCAAGGTAAAATGTCTTTCAATAATATATTTCAGAAATGATCAATAAAAGACATGTTCAAAGATACATTAGAGTCAAACATGCATTTTAGTTCTTTGTAAACCTGCTTTGGAACAATTTATTTTCAAAAGTGCTATGGGGAAACGATGGGGTACTAAAGCAGTAAAGAAAATATCACATCATTATCAATATCTGATCAATAATTATACTTCTTATTTTGAACTGGCAATAGTAGCCGTGGACTCGCCTGTTGATTGACAGGTTTGTCATAGTTTGATGTAAGCATAAGCCACACCCCCTCACATAAAAAAGCACATTGATTTCCTCAACATAATTTCCTCTTTGGCTCTAGTCTGATTCAGTACAGCAATGGTTCATTTAATCATTTCAGCGCTGTTGATCTGTGGCATGGGTAAGCATTACTGCACTATAATTATTTCAGTTATGTAAGATTAATGAATGATTAATTCAATAATCATTAGTAAACATTAGGTGTGAGATAGTTCTATATGCTTTAAAATATTTTTGTACTTTTTTTGGAGCGTTTTATTGTATGTTATCAGGGTTTTAAATATAAATATTAAAACACTGTTATTCCTCTGTGGGTTTTAGGCTTGCTTACAGCTGTTAAATCATCTCAGATAGTCAATTTGTCAGCTCAACCAGGAGAAAATGTCACTATTTGGTGTCAACACACCTCAGAAACAGGAATCAACATACACTGGTTCAAGCAAACAAACAGTTCTGTACCTATTGCCATTGTATACATGATGATAAGCTACCAGCTTAAGGAAATACACAAAAGTTATTTAAATGGTTTTCAACAAGATCGTCTGCTGATGATTCTGAACATCAAAAATACCTCCCTGAGAATTTTAAATGTGGATGTTTCTGATTCTGGTCTGTACTTCTGTGGTTGGGAAAGCCGGATTATTACATTTAGTGATGGAACACACCTAGACATTAAAGGTAATCTGTCCTTATCAGTACCACTATTGTAGAGGAATTTTTTGCTCTATGTCTAGCAGCAAAATATAAAAAATGCATTACATAATACATAATACAAATACACGTGGATAAGTTTTAATATGCTAAATGACTCATACATTTCAAGTTTTCTTTTATTGCACAGAGAGGAGTGTTACACCACTGCAAAATGAAACAGAAATAACAAATAAAGGTGTTTATCATCTGACTTTCTTTAACATTCATTTGCATTAATGCTTTTATCTAACCTGTGGTTTGTTACAGTAAAATGTGATTTCATTTGAACAGATCTCAAGAAGAGCTCGATTTCTACAAGAGACTGTTCTGAAAACATCTTTTATAAACTGACCTTTATTTTTGGTGGTATTATTGTTATACTCATCATCATTCCATTCATCGTGCTCATTATTAAAATACAGAACAGAAACACGCAGGAAAAAGGTAACAGTCTATTCAATTCAAAAGATTTACTTTGGCAAATGACTGTGAAATAATTGTAAAAAAAAAAAAATGTCTGTTGCCGCAGATGCTGATCGCCATGTAACACAACATCATGAGGTAAACTTTTCATTAAAATAAACATTTACATTCCCTAAATATGGAAAAATTTTATTCAAATCCATTACAAAAAGTTTTTTTTTAGATGTCCTTTAAGGTCTGCAACATGCATAGGAAGAGTATGTAAAATGGCAAAAATTCTTGAACAGTTGAAATTAAAGACTAGGCTGACTGGTATACAACAGATTTGAATGCACAAATCTCTGCTATTGAGGAGTTATCATGAGAATAGTTATAAACTACAAAAAAATTATTTTCTATTAACAGTGTTTTTCAATATTACTGTTATGTACATAACATTCTTAAGTGAAATATAGTATGTGTTTTGAGATTGTTTTGCATATGGTTTATGGGCCTGCTTCTCTTTTCTGTTTAGCTCACCATGTCTTTAAAAAGGGCTGCATGGTTGAAATCGTTTTGTGAAATACAACTGTTGAGGAAAATATAGCTCTGTGTTAGGGAAATTTAATATGGTTAATTCTTAAAAGTAAAAATAAAGCAAAAAAAAAAAAAAGTAATAAAGTAAAGCTTGGGTATAAAGTATGTTGCATTCTGTATGTGTGGGGTACAAACCAGCAACAATATCAGCTAGAAAAAAGGTCCACATTCCCTGTCTATTTACCAGCTGTCCTCAACATCAGAATTAGCAATGAATTGTAAATTCTAACACCAGAGAATGTATTCGGATGCTATAAAGTCTTTTATGTATATGTATGTATATACAGCCCTTGTTTTTTTTTTTTGCTTTTATGATTTTCTTCTGTACATATTTGAATTAAATTTAGGGTGCTTTCACACTAGCACCCAGGTTCGATTGACGTCAGAGTTCGGTACGTTTGAATGATGTGAATGCTGCCTTCCGAACTCGGGTGCACAAAGGGGTGTTCTGGGGTACGGTTCAAGTGAACTCCAGTACGGTTTGCTGCTGATATGAATGCAATCGTATTAAATTGATGAAGTGAACCGCTATTCATGACGTATTATTTGATCAATTGAACTCTGGTTCGGACCAGGCAATCGAACCAAGTGTGAAAGCACCCTAAATGTCATTACAGTCATCTTTCAATCTGTTGCAGGAGCCTCAGTCATCAGTGTATGCCGCTCTACAGTTCTCAAAACACCAGAAAAAATCCAGAAGAGCAGCCAGAAATACAGAGGATACAGATGTTGTGTATTCTGCTACTAGATAGTAAAACAACGGCACACAGTCAAATATTGTAGCCTACTGTAATGTTTAAAAGCCATATGTTCATCAAGACTCTAATATTTATACGCTATATTACTAATGCCATACATTTAAAGTGTATGTGAAGTCTGCAATGTTTAGTATTTTTGATGCAATAAAAGTTGCACAGATAAAATGCATTTGAAAGTTCTAAGAAGTTTAATTTAGATCTGTTTACGATCTCTGTCACTAAGATATACAGTATATTATATATATATATATTATTATATATATATTATTTAAACAAACAAACACTAGCTTTCTATTTTTTCTATTCTATCTACTTGTTTTTCTTTGTGTGTGTGTGTGTGTGTGCTTTTAGGAAATCTGTATATGGCCATGGCGGTCTATACACGGTAGCCAGAGCAAGAGATAGGAGAGATCTCTTTTGCATATCTGACAGTGTAACATTAAGCAGAAGTATTTCGAATGAGTTAAACCTGTATCCTGTCTTCTGAGTAACATTGAGAATATCATTATATATTGTTGCAACACCGCCACCATGACCAGTCTGACAGTTTAAAGAAAATGCTATTAAAACAATATTTAAATCTATTTTAAATGTGTGTAAACTTTATTTAAAAAAAAAAATGAAAATCACATAATGGCTTTCTTAAATGCCTGTGTGCCAGTGTGTGCACCTGTTAGCACATGAGAGCATCACAGTTGGAGGAAGAGGCTGTTGCTTTTCGGTGTAGACGTGGTGGTGGGAACTTCAGCGGACCAGATTACACAGCTGTAAATATACACACTGAAACACAGCTGTACAAATTATTAAAATTATGCACACATTTCACAACAATGTACTCAGCAGCAGCCGTATAGCCTATTCATTATGAATACTGATAATATTACTCATGACAATTTAAAGAAAATGCTATTAAAACAATATTTAAATCTATTTTAAATGTGTGTAAACTTTATTTAAAAAAAAAAATGAAAATCACATAATGGCTTTCTTAAATGCCTGTGTGCCAGTGTGTGCACCTGTTAGCACATGAGAGCATCACAGTTGGACTGTTTTCCACCCACCAGACTGACCCCAGCTCATCACTCACAGCCCTCACTGCAGCTCAACCACACAAACACATCACACTACATGCCTTTCACACTACTTTCCATAACCACAAACAAAATACCCCTTATTTTTAGTGAGGTTAGTCACAGATGACAGTAACTTGAAAAAAATAAAATAAAATTATATATATATATATATATATATTTCCTGTAAGGGGTAGGTTTAGGGGTAGGGTTGGTGTTGGGCCCATAAACCATAAAAACAAACCTGTGTGTGTGTGTGTGTGTGTGAAAATAAAAGAAAATTAATAAATAAATGCAACTTTCAAGAGTAGCATTTTCCAGGCCAGGCTCATTAATACAATCACCACTGTGCTCCACTGAAACTTCACATCTTTGCTTCTATGCAAGTGCCATTGTTTAATAGTCATACGGTGATAGTAATATGTCTTTTCTCTAGTATGGTGTTTTGAAGTCTCTGTCAATGCACTGTTAAAGTGTGCAACTGCATGAATACCACGTTAGTTCCTTTCACACAATGACTAATGGTTTCAGAAACAGACTTATGCCACTAAATACATATAAGATGGTGAATTGATGATGAAGAGATGATGCACAGCGCTCAGGTTGCGGTCAAGCCTTTGTTTCTGAAAGTAACACAGAATAAACAAGCAGCCTTAAGTGTGCTTAGGTCTCTGTGGGTAAAAGTTTCCATACATCATCTTATTGCAGTGAAACTAAAGTGTCAAATCGAAGTGCAGACATCTGAAATCTGGCTATATTTAGAGATTCTCCTCCAGCATTACCAAGCAACCATCTATTAATAGAGATTATTCAAGAACCTTTTTTTAATATAATGAATCACCATGCATACGCATTTTTTTTTGTTGTTGTTGTTTTTTTTGCATGTGGCAGAATGTGCCTCATGCAAATAGGAGATGGTACTTTAACACGCTAACAGAAAGCGTGAGTTTGAAATTCATTCCATATTTAATATTTCTTAAAACAAAGTTCTTGCTAAAGCCCATTTGTAATATCAAATGTTAATATTTATTCAATCCCATAATGCACCGCAATAACAAATGTACAGCCGAGCTAGAGAATACCCATAATGCACTGTTATTGAATTCCTGCATCTCGCGAGAAGATGGTGCCTGCAGATCAGATGAGTCATTCATTCATCCATTTTCCAAATGGCTTGTCCAAAGTGGTTACAGCGTAATATCATACAGGTATAAATTTATTTATTGATTGATTTTTAAATAGTTTCATTAAGGTTTATGCTAGTTTTCATGACAGAATTCGAGATAAATCTTTTCATTACTAAAGGAGCTGCCAGTTTGCTACGTTTCAAATGATTATTAAACAGCAAGCACAATGCAAAAGCGGCAGCCCTTCTGACGCACTCAGTGTCCGAATATGCTCACACGTTTTCATTCCCTCCTTCAACTGGACTATATAAGTGCACTAATGTAGGGAATAGTGAATGATGTTAAAGGTGGGTGATTTCAAACACAACACTTAATTACTTTTGTTCAGGTGTGTTTAATTAGGTTTGGAGCTAAACTCTGCAGGACAGTGGCCCTCCAGGAACAGGTCTGGACCCCCCTGACCTACAGTGATATACAGTATGTTACTAGACCGAGTAAACAACTACATCAGATGATCTTAGAATTTACAAAATATGCTTTTATTTGCATTAAAATAGTATTATTGATAGCATTATTTTATTGCATTAAAATACATTTGAGGGATTCTTATATTTTGAGGGAAACTGACAGATCAAAGAACTGGATGAAAGTTGCTCTGTAGTGGTTTGACAGAAGGGAGGTGTTTTGAGCCTGTGTTTTTCCAATGACTGCACATAGGGGGCACCAGTTCATTAGTTGACATGTTTTACAGGATAATATTGTTAGTGGTCATGTTAGTGGACATGTTCTGAGGGGTTAAATAATAGATTAGGCATCAAAAAGCATGCAAAGTGTGTCCAACAGCCATGACAGACTTAATTATATGGAACAGCTCATTACTGGTTGAGCTACAATATTTAAATGTTCCCTGTATTTCTAGACTACATATTACATATAAACTTAATTTTGTGAGTATAATGTTATTGAAACAATGACTGGCTATCAATAAGGTTGATCAAATAACACGGGACCTGTTTTTTTTTTTTTTTCATTCTGAGCTTACTGTGTAGCAAGGAAATACAGAAAATTAAAGGTCAAAAACTACTGAAAATGAGAGTTCACAAAAATGAAAAATTACCAGTTGATCATTAGGAGACACCAGAACCAGATTCACAGAGGCTCCAATCATGAGCATAAGAACAAAAGATATGCCACATCACATGCTATACGTCTTGGGTCAGAAGGCCTGAATGGAAAATTGACAACAGCCAATCACACTTCATCTAAATCAGAAAGACAAGTCTTGACTCCCCTAAACCCAAACGTTTCACACCCACACATCTTACAAACACTCCATAAGATGTTGCCAAATGCACAGAAGACCTCAACTACTGTATGTTTAAAGTACTTCTGATATTTTTTCTACCGTTTAGGACAAGTGTGTTTGCTATGGAAGAGAGATTTGTTCTGCAAAGTTAATTCTCACCTTATAATATTTAGGAAACTGTTATGATATTGTTCTGACGATACTGTTTGTACTTTTTCCCTCTCAGGCTTCATCGCATCTGCTGCTGTAGTTCAAAACAAAGTCCTGGAGACCTTTACTGCAGGCGAAACTATAACTTTAGAGTGCTTGATATCTCAACACCATGAAAACTTCTACTCCTGGTTCAAGCAATCTCTGGGAGAAGCTCCAACATGCATCCTCAGTCTCTATGCTGAAACTTCAACACCAACATTTTATGGAGACTTCAAGAACGACAAGAGATTGTCAGTTCTAAAGAGAGGAAATCTTTTTGCTCTAACCATAAAAGATGCAAAGCCATCAGATACTGGAATCTATTACTGCGTTGCCCGTGACTATGATCTCATAACTTTTAGTTGTGGGCTGTTTTTAAACTAAAGGTGAAGAGCTTGAAAAAAGTCCACACATTCAAACATCAAAGAGGAACAAGCGAGATGAAAACAACATAAGCAATTTACTGAGTGAAACAAGGCAAACGTTTCGGTCACATGTTGACCATTTTCAATGCCAAGCTAACAATGTTAGAACTAGGAGCCATCTTAATTTGAGGAATCACATGATAATTAAAGAGATCACATGATCAATCAGGACACACACACTGATCCAAAAAAAAAATTATAAAAGGAGAAGAAGAAAAAAAAAAAAGAAATAGCCACAATGTGTGTATATGTAAAGCAATGGATAATCTACATCAAATTAGAGAACAATGGTTGTCTGTTGGAGTTAACAAAAGTACAATTCATAAAAAACAAGACAATTGAAGTTCTTCATTTAATCCCTTCGGATATACACAGTCCATATAATAGATCCACTTAGCTTCACATTGTAACAGTCGTTTGTTAGAATCACCACCTCTTCTTGAACTGATCAATCTCTGAATACCAGTAAATCTCATATCACTAAGTTTATGGTCAGCATCCGCTGTTTTTAAACTACAAATGTAAGAAAACCTAGCAAAAAGCAGTCATATTGCATCTCCTGAAGAAAAAAAAATCACTATGAACAATGAACATCTAAATAATGTAATAATTCTCTAATTTCAGGGTTAAATACTAAACAACATCATATTAAGCAGTTTTTGTCTGCAATGGACTCGGGTACATGGGTAAATAAGATTGAGTTTAAAGGTGTCTTATGATGCTGCTAAAAAGAACATTATTTTGTGTATTTGTTGTAATGAAATGTGTTTATGCAGTTTAAGGTTAAAAAAACACATTAGTTTCCACATAATGTACATTATTATTTCTCCTCTATGCCCCGTCTTTCTGAAACGCGTCGATTTTTACAAAGCTCATCAGTCTGAAAAGCGAGGTGTGCTCTGATTGGCCAGCTATCCAGAGCTTTGTGATTGGCCGAATACCTCAAGCGTGTGACGGAAATGTTACGCCCCTTACCATACTGTGATTATGCCCTGTCAGGCCGGAGCGACGAGACAAAAACATTAAAATCCATTATAAATGAGGAATTTG
>NW_015555789.1:24001-38937 GCF_001515605.1 Sinocyclocheilus anshuiensis | reverse complement strand
CGGCGGCAGCAACAACAATACTACAGCGAGAATAAAAGTTACGCCTTCTTTCTTTGTGTGAACATTTGGGCTACATTATGCAAATATTCCCACATTGTGACGTAGACATGTTTTAGGTAGGCATGGTTGACTCTAAACTTTTATAAAGAATATCTCTTTGTATTTGAGACTTTAGTCTTTGCAACTTTACAGATCTTCTTTATGCACCAATAGCTTGTAACACTCCAAAGAGAAAGGAAAAATTTAAATTGCATCATATGACCCCTTTAACCCAGGAGACTCTGTGAATCTTCACTGTTCAGTTCTTACTGAGAAATGTGTAGGAAATCACAGTGTATACTGGTTTAGACATGAATCAGGAGACACACATGCAGGAATCATTTATAAGCATGGAAACATGAATGATCAATGTGAGAAGAGCTCTGAGAAAGATTCACATGTACAGTCCTGTATCTACAATCTCTCCAAGAAGAACCTTGGTTTAAGCGATGCTGGGACTTACTACTGTGCTGTGGCGACGTGTGGGGAGATACTGTTTGGGAATGGAAGTAGGCTTGAAATTGGAGGTGAGAAAAATGCACATGACAGATCAAATCACATTTTAATTGCTGTTTGTTTGTTTGTTTACTTATTTAATAATTAGAACCAGTTTCAGAGACCACCTGGACTGACTTAAAGGTCCCAGTTTTGGTAGCAACAAATATCTTGTGGTTGGTGATCATCGCTATCCTTCTATGTAAGAGAGTACAAAAATGACAAGAAACATTTTCTGGTAAGCCATTTCCTTATCAAGAATATTCACTGATGACTGGGGATGTAACGATTAACCGCAAGACGGTTGAAAATGTATTTAAATATGTGACGATTCAAATCGGTTGAGATGCTAAACAACTCATGATTCAGTTAGGGGTAGGAGTTTATATGAATCCATGTCTGAGGGGAACTTACTGTCTTTCGATGGTATTTTTTCTTTTCATCTTGCCTCTGTATAATGCATATTAAACTTCATAATTGCAGCGCTGCTTTGTTTACAGCGGAAACCAAGGAAACGCTTTAAGCGCCACCTGCTGGCAGAGAGTGAATCTGCGTCTCATTCAGTTCGTCTGCTGTTTCTGTTTCATGTGGATATTTTTTATGCATAGTTTCACTTTGTGTTACTTATTTATTTGATTTGGGCCATTTTTTTTATTTCAATTTAGTTTTGTTATTTACATTTACATTATATTGAAATTTTCTTATTTAGCAAACGCTTTTATCCAAATCGACTAACAAATGAGGGCAACAGAAGCAATCAAAACCAACAAAAGAGCAATGATATACAAGTGCTATATTAGTATATTATTATAGTGTTATATTTCAATTTCACAAAGAAATGTAGGCCTATAGCATTTTGTCCAAGCAATAATAAAAGGACACATTTAATTTATAATTTGTCTTAAATCTAATTTTGTTAAAAAAAAAATTGTGAATCGAAACGTGAAATCCAAATCGTGAATTGAATCGAATCGTGAGTTGAGTGAATCGTTACATCCCTACTGATTACCATATTGTATGATAATGTTGATTATTAGAGCATTACTGACACTGATGATGATGAAATTAAATCAGAATTTAAAAATGATTGCAAAATATGATGAATTCTGATTTTATCATTGAGATATGATTGAGAGAAGTTTTATTATTTTGGAGCACTCACTGCAAAATACACATGTATAAATTGACATATCAAAATGTGTCAATTTTAATATTTTATATACTTTTAAAATGTATCTTACTGAATACTGCAACTGAAAAGGTTCATATTCTTTACAGACACCCAGCCATTGCAAACAACACTTTCTTCGTCTCCTGCTAATGAGGTAAAATTTCAATAAACTATATTGCTATAATATAATATAGTTTATTATTTAAATAAACTATATTGATTCTTTTATGTTTAATTTATTTAGTTATGTATGGAGTACTTTGCTGTTGGTTTTAGGGTGCAGCAGAGCAGTTAAGCTACGCAGCAGTACATTTCCATGGAAGAAACTCACGAGACTGAAAGAAGCTCAGACACACGTTGTATATTCCACTGCCAGAGGTTATAGTATCAAATAACAATTCTGTGATATTGTCCGCGATAAGTAATATTGTCCTATGTGTGTTTATTAGTTATATTTGATGTATCCGAGTGCTGTTATTATGAGTGCTAATAAAAAGAATGCCAAAAACGTTTGTCTTTTTTATTTATAGTGATTCTATTAATATCCACAGCAAGCCTACCAGTTACTAACACTGGATGATTCCTCAAAAAAAAATAAGGTTTTAAATCCATTGGTGGAAAAAAACTTTTATAGAAAGGACTTTTAATTTGCTGATAGTCTTATTCTTATATTATTCAACTATTGATCAGTGAACCAAAACTGATATATTGCAATATACACAAAAATATAATATTTTTTTAAATCCAAATTGATCCTAAAAATATTAATGTAAAAAAAAATAATAATAAACACGTATATACATAAGTCAAATTTTAAAGGTTTAAGCTATCCTTAGTCAAATTACAGTTTAATTAATAAGACTATAACACATAAGCCTATCTGAACTATCAGAATTTCACTGGACTGTACAGTTTGTCTATTTAACTCCCCCTGCTGTTGAGAAACAAAAGGGTCTGGCTGCAGCCTTGCGCTTGCACTCTCTTGTACCCTTACGTTATAGTATAAAATTAGTTTTAATCGTTTAATCACCACCACAGCGTCTTGTCTCCATTGGCAACACGCACAATTTGTGTCGATTGCAAGTGACGTCGCAGGTATCGGAGAGTGCAAGTGGCGATTGCAAGTGACATTGTAAGTTAGTTTCTTTTTTACTGTCTTCACCACCTGGCTACTGTTGTAAAATGTTGAGAGATTCAAACAAAAAGTAATCAATAAATAGAACAAAATAAAAAATAAAAAAGACTGCAAGTGACGTCGCTAGCGGAAGCGCAAGTGTCTGAGAGTGCAAGTCTGAGAATGCAAGCCTGAGAGTGCAAGCGCAAGGCTGCAGCCAGACCCTTCTCACAAATTTAATTTAGCCTACCTTGGCCGCAATTTTTGGCGGAAGCAAACTGCGTTGCGTCACTTGAATATCTATATTGGTCAGTTCTGAGAGGAGCTGTTTATGCTGTCATTCGCATGAAAGAAAAATAAAATACCCGCATAGCCCGTTTAGCTTTATCTCCTTTTGAACTACATTTTTGACCTGACTCTGAGGTTATAGATTTTGTAGTAAGACCAATAAGCTAAAATGATCAATTCCACAGTAACCTGAATTAATGCATGCAAAATAGATGTAGCTTTACTTTTTATATTTTTGAACCTCTTGTTCTTGTTGAACCTTTTGTTGTGCCTTGTTTTGGGACTTTGTATATGCTACAAATAACTAATAAAACATAGGCTAAGTATCTTGGCTAAACAATTTACCTTTTGGAAAAATAATGACCTTAATACAGGTACAGTACAACAAAGCTTTCTTTACCAAAACCAACCAAATAAAGGAAACTTTAGACCACATGACAGGAAGATGTGGCAAAAGCTGTCAAGTTGCATGCAATGTGCACAAAGCTTCACCCCGACATTCAATCTATAACCCTTACAAGATCGATCTTCTGTCTTGCAAAGAAAGGCCTGTTGCATGTGGAGTCTTCTACAGATCAGTTAAGATGACCAAATTATCATACATCACTTGCATTATACTTAACCTGTGTGAGTATGTATTTAAGATTTTTCTTTAATCCTTTGGCAAATTAAGTACTTTCTGACACAAACAATTCATAAAAACACTCGGCAGTGTTACTCAATATGTACTGTACACAGTCTGATTTTGCAGGTGGTTATAATTTAATTTTTAATTTTTAATGTTTAGGTAGGCTGTTGGGCATTTTTTTTGCATGTCAGCAGTGAGAGTTCGACCTGGACACTCCACAGCAGTGCTTCACACCATACGATGGGCACTTTAAAGTGTTCTGGCTAAAATTTCAAAACAATTCTGCTCCAGACTTTGTGGCTTTGGCTGAATACAAAACTGGCATAATGATTGGAGAGAAATTTCAGGATCTTTCAAAGTTTAGATTAACATGGAACCAGCTCAGCAAACATCGAGCAAACAGACATCGCTGTGTACTACTGTGGGATGATTATTTATTGTTATTTTTTTTTTATTTTTGCAAATGGAACAAGACTGATGTTTGAAGAGATTTTCAGATTGACTATCCATTGGTCCAATGGCATGGGTGAAGGTATTCTGCTGCCCTACAAGCAGAATTTCTGCGTGTAACGTTAGGTCTGCACTTCTTTAAAGTTGCTCCAATTCAACAGTGGGCAAACGACTTATGTAGGTACAGATCAGTAATATTTATTCTATGTCTTGCAATAGAAAAATTAAAATGATTCATTGTAAGATTATTTTTTTTTAAAAAGCATATCAAGGAACACAATATTAAACGGGACATAACACACACAGTTTCGGCCAATCTCATGTTAATCTTGAGTAGCTATATAGTAGTATTACATTCTTCATATCTCCGAAGAGTCTTTAGTTTTGTCAGATTTATAAAAGAAAAATACAACTTTACGCTTCACTCCGAAAACAGCCGAGATCCTGGAGGCGTGCCAAAGAGGAGCTAAAGAGTCGCGAGCGCTTATCAACAAAACAAAGAAATTTGATGCAGTTTTACTCACCGCCTCATGACCGGGATATTTAATCGCTGGGACCGCTCCATCTTTCAGTATCAAACAATGTGCAAATCCAGTGTCGAACTGGGCCTTGTTTATAAAACATTCGTCACCGAAATGACGAGAACAAACAAACACACGTGCCAAACTCCGTTGTCCCGGAGAAACAAACTGCATCCACTGTTCACGTAATGCTGGGTTCTTTGGGAAGCTGAACAAGGTTATCTTTCCCTCACAACCAAAAATACACTTCTTTGGAGACATTCCCAAATGGCAATGGCCGCCGCGTGCACGTGTCCGTTAAGTCCACGAGACCGTAGGGCAGGGTTCCTCAAATCTTGCCCTGGAGGGCCAATGCGCTGCAGAGTTTAGCCCTGATCAAACTCACATACCTGTGATTTTCTAATGATCATTGATTAGCATGCTCAGGTGTGTTTGATTAGGGTTAGAGCTAAACTCTACAGGAAAATGGATCCCGTGGGCCAGATTTGATGATTCCTGCCGTAGAATGTCCCATTCATCATTTTAGCTTTCAGAAGGGTGCTCACGAGCGCCCTCAATGCGCACTTCTGCTGAGCCTGCACTTGGGCGAGCTCCGCGGCAGACTTCTACCCGACAGTCAAAGCGGCATTACGTCACGAAAGTGTGGACTCAGAGGAAGACCGCGAGGGTTTAGGGTGCGACTGTGCAGCTGCCGAAAGAAGCACGTTGATGGGAGTGCTCTTGCTCGCACTCTGTTTGCTGTGTGCGTGCGCTCTTCCAGGAGAAGGGCCCATACAAGGAATTCCGCCCTTCATGACATCATGAAGGGCCATGCTTGAAAAAACTTTCCGAAACTAAGGAGTGTATTTGGCACAGAAATACTCCGTCATACGTCCAAATCGTTATTTTGTAACTTTGGCCATGTTTAGCATGAGAATCCAACTCTTTAACAGTGTAAATAACTTTTTCAAAAGCATGAAATGGCTTTAGACCACCCGTTTTTAACCATCAGCTAAACATCCACATACATCTTTTAGCTATCAACAGTGTGTCTGAAATGGTAAATGTTGGTCCTTTAGTGGTGCAAAGCATCTGCACATGTTTTAGAAGCATTATGCATTAGCATTTGTGATTTCAAGACTTCATGTCATCACCCCCTATTCTAAGACTACCCACCATCCAGCCAAGTGTTTTTGTAGACAAAAGAAGGGTGCTGGCTATGATTTTGAAAACTACTAGAGGGCTGTAGTGAGGGATGGTAATTACTCAAATTTGCTAATTATATATTTTAACTTTAAACTGCTTATGAGAAGGATTTAATACAGTGTAAAATAATAAACATATACTTCATACATTGCCACAGCCATATCACTCTGCAGCCCAAGACTGGTTGCCCACTGAAGCTAAGCAGGGTTGAGCCTGGTCAGTGCCTGGATGGGAGACCTCCTGGGAAAACTACGTTGCTGTTGGAAGAGGTGTTAGTGAGGCCAGCAGGGGGTGCTCACCCTGTGGTCTGCGTGGGTCCTAACGCCCCAGTATAGTGATGGGGACACTATACTGTCAAAAAGCACCGTCTTTCGGATGAGACGTTAAACCGAGGTCCTGACTCTCTGTGGTCATTCAAAATCCCATGACACTTCTCATAAAGAGTAGGGGTGTAACCCTGGTGTCCTGGCCTTTGTCAATCATGCCCCCCTAATAATGCCCAACCAATTGATTGGCTCTATGACTCTCTCTCCTCTCCACCTGTAGCTGGTGTGTGGTGAGCGCAATGGCACCTTTGTCCTGTGGCTGCCGTCGCATCATCCAAGTGGATGCTGCACACTGGTGGTGGTTCAGGAGAGACCCCCCCACATGATTGTAAAGCGCTTTGGGTGTACAACAATACACAATACAGCGCTATATAAATGCACCATTCATTCATTCATTCATTCATACTTAATTTGACCTGCAAAGTGCATTAGCAAGCCTACTGAACAGGCTTTGGATAGGTCCAATGCCCATCACTAAGTGTAACATCATATCTAGTCCAGCAGATGTGCAACCTGTTTTAGAAAATACACAGTAGGTTTATCTAAACAAATATGTAAAAAATCTCATTTAGATGCAATACAAAAAATAAATAAATTAATTTAAAAAAAAGTTTAGAAAATACACAGTAGGTTTATCTAAACAAATATGTAAAAAACTCATTTAGATGCAATACAAAAAATAAATAAATTAATTAAAAAAAAATATTACAATAATGGGCTTAAATTACATATTGCCAAGTATGTATTGTAGATATCCACTGGTATGTCTAAATAAATATACCAGAAAAAACTCCTCGTCCCCTTCCAAATGTACAACAACAGCCTACTACACATCAATTTCACTTGCCCATTTATAAACACTGTACATGAGTACACACATACAAATAATGCAGGTTTATCACATGCAGGCCTGACCCTGACTGGCCTTTTCATTGATAGGTCTACCATAGTTTGGCTGTGCCAAAAGCCACTCCTCCTTATGCATGAAACACATTGATATCGCCCACTTAATTTCCTCTTCAGCTCTGTTTTGACTCAATGCAGAAATGTTACATATTTCAGCTGCAGCTTTATTGTTCTTTGGGACGGGTAAGAATTATTTTCCACTGTGAACTACAATACTATGATAAGAAACACTTTATAAATTTAAAATCAGGTGTTACTGAAAGAGCTAGACACTAATTTTAATTTAGCTATATTGTGTTTTAGTGTGCTATTGTTTTAGTTTTCTTGTTTAATGATTTTCAGGTTTTCTCCGAGTTATGTTTTCTACAGCAACCATTCAGACTCATCCAGGACAAAGTATCACTATGTGGTGTCCACACAATATCCATGTTACTGGAAATCTGTACTGGTTCAAACAATCAGACGGTGCTGTACCCGTTACTATTGTGCACATGTTATACACCGAAAGTCTTCAGAAGGTTGAGCCAAATTATTTCAACAGTTTCACAAATGATTGCATCGTCATGGATCAGTTCAGCAAAAGCACCACCCTAACAATTAAGCAAGTGAAAATTTCTGATTCTGGCTTCTACTTTTGTGGAGCTACAGGTTATCACATGAAATTTGGCACTGGAACCAGGCTTGAAGTAAAAGGTAATCTTTTTGAACCTCTCTCACTATACTCTAATTTTTATATACTGTGTATATCTCTTTTTTTCTCACTTTGTCATTAACAGCGCATGTTGAAAAACACCACAATTTAAATACTATTGTAAATGCCACAATGGTTAATGACTTGCCAACTGTTTTCATATCAGAGAAAAATTTCACAGGAACCTCAAAAATGGGTATGTTATTTTACTTTCAATATTAAAGTTAAAACTACAGGTGTTTAATATATGAATGTTCATGTTTAATCTCTCTAATCAAATTATGGGGAAAAATAATTATAAAATGTTATCTTTGTAGCATCGCTTAAAAGGTTTCATTCAAATTATATCCACTCTTTTACAGATCATGAGCAATCACCCGTGTCTACTGAGGAGTGTTCTAGAGACATCTATTTCAAACTGACCCTCCTATTTGGTGGAATAATTTTTTTTACATGTATCGTTCCTCTTATTTTGGCGATTATCAGGGAACACAGAAGACAGAAGCATAAAAAAGGTAAACTCTTTTCACATGGTTAAAAAGATCAAGTTAAATCACAAATGTGGAATGAACATTAAAAAATGGCTTTGGACATCATTTTTAAATCTCTCATTATCTTAAGAGCAACTGATTGTCTTTTTCTCTGCTTTGTGCCAGTCGCTGAATGTCAAGCACAACAGCATGATGACAAGGTAAATTACACAGACTTATTTTACTCCGAGGGCTAAGAAAAACTATTTAAAAACAATCCCAGTTTCACCATTGACATGAAAACAAGCAAAGCTTTGTTTTATACTAGATCACACTTTCTGTTTTTTTATTATAAATAACAAAATATTAATTACTTTATAAATTAATTACTGCTCTGCCTCTTCTATGAGTCATTAATTATTGCTATATGAATAATCATTTTAATTCTATTGGCTGTTAAGGACTTGAATAGTTGCATTTTCTACTTTTTGCTGTAGAATTTATTTTTGGAGGCTAAGGAAAAGGAAAACAGTATCAAAGGCTCTGGAATAAAAATAAAAGTTGTTATATGACCACCTGGATTAGAATCTTGACATATGCATGTTTGTACTTCTTTTCAGGAAAATTATTCAGTAGAATATGCTGCTGTGTATTTCTCAAACAAAAGACCCAAAACAGGAGGACGACATACTGAGGACCCAACTGCTGTGTATAGTATACTATAGTATAGTATAGTATAGTATAGTATAGTATAGTATAGTACTATAGTAAAAATAAACCAAAGGTAATAAATGAATAATATGTTTGAGTTTTATTTTTCAAGTATACTTGAAAAATAAAACTCAAACATATTATTCATTTATTACCTATGGTTTATTTTTAACAGCTAAATAGTATACCTGTTTAAAGAAATGTAATTATTGAGGCGATCAGAGAACTGTCTTTTCTTTGGATTGCTGTACATAATGGTGAAGTTTATTAAAATTGCGTTGCAGTTTACTTCGACTCCTGATATTAATTCAATCTGACTCCAGTTCACAAAGTAAAAATTAATTTGGCTGATTCCCTAAGGTTTCTATAGATATCGCGATATATCGATATTGTGAATTCTTTTGGACACAATAACCGTGGTGTGAAAAATCTAATATCGTGACAGCCCTACATTGCTTTATGGATATCATTTGTACAAATAACTGTGCAGTGATATAATTGTAAATAAAAAAAAAGCTAAACCTTTTTTTTTTTAGTGTCCATTTCAGTTGCCGCAGATGTTGATCACCATGAAACACAACAGCATGAGGTAACTTATCATTAAAATAAAAATATCCATTCTCTAAATGTGTAAAACGTAAATTTGAATCCATAACCAAAAAGTTTTTTTTTTTTTGGTAACACTTTACAATAAGGTCCCATTAGGTAATGTTAGATAATGTATTAACTAACATGAACAGGCCATGAACAATACATTTATTACAATATTTATTCATCTTTGTTAATGTTAGTTAATGAAAATACAATCGTTCATTGCTAGTTCATGTTAATTCACAGTGCATTAACTAATGCTAACAAGCACAACTTTTCTTGTTTTTGTTAACTTATTTTAACTTATTTTAATAATGCATTAGTTAATGTTGAAATTAACATTAACTAAGAATAATAAATGCTGTAGAAGTGTTGTTCATGCTTACTTCATGTTAACTAAAGTGGTTAACTAATGTTAACTAATAAACCTTATTGTAAAGTGTTACCTTTTTGTGTTTTTGTTTTTACTTAGTAGTCCTCTAAGATATGCAACATGTATAGTATGTATTGGGGGAAAAACTGGTAACACTTTACATTAAGATTCCCTTTATAAAGTGTTTATAAAGGTGTTCATAAATGACTAATAACTCATTTACAAATGCATTATAAATCATTGATAAGCAGTTACAAATGCATGAATAAAAATGGTGATTTTAATGCAATACCTGCCAAACAGTGAGCCATTTTTAACTCACATGTTATAAATGCCTAATAAATATATTTATTAATACTTATTTCACTCAAACCTAGATTCCGGATTTATTTCATGATGCAGCAAAAATTTATAGTGAGACTGAAGGGTGTTGCATTTATGGTTCTCTCATTTATATCTCATGACTCATGTCACTTTTTGTACAATGTTTCTTACCAGAATCTACTCTGTACCATGATACGCTGCAAAATTCATGATGCCTATCCACAGCAATGATTAGAAACTGATATATTTTGTTTATCAAGATGAAATTATCAAACTTTATTTTGGGGCGAAAAAAAAATCATAAAAGCACAACAATGGCTTGATGAAATCTCAATAATGAAAATTTTAATTCCAGTATTAGTTACCTCTGAACCTTAATGTAAATAATTTATGAATGAGTTATAAACATTAATAACCTGTGGAAGTGAACCATAATGTAAAGTGAACACCTGTGAACCATTTATTAATGAGTTATAAATGTTAAAAATGTCTAAAAGTGAACCTTATTGTAAAGTGAACAGCTTTGAACCATTTATTAATGAGTTAAAAAATGGCTCACTATTTGGCAGGTATTGCATTAAAATCACCCTTTTTATTCATGCATTTATAACTGTTTATCAATTATTTATAATGCATTTGTAAATGAGTTATTAGTCATTGATTCATTCATTCATTCATATGAACACCGTTATAAACACTTTATAAAGGGATGTAAAGTGTTAATGTAAAGTGTTACCAAAAATTATTGTACAGTTGAAATTAAAGACCAGGCTGACCAGTGTACAAAAAGATTTAAATATGCAAATCTCTGCTATTCAAAGGAGTTTTAATGAGAATAGTTATAAACCATAAAATAGCTTTTCTAATATCAGTGTTTTTAAATATTACTTTTACATCTAACATTCTTCAGGTGAAATATAGTGTTTCTTGAGATATATCTTGCATACAGCCTGAGGGCCTTTTCTGTTTAGCTCTAACCGTGTCTTTAAAAAGGGCTGCATGGTTGAAATAATTTTGAGAATGCAACTATTGAGCAGAATATCACTCTGTGTTAGGGAAATTTAATATTTAAATATTTAATTTAAAAACTATTTGAAATAGGAAATTTAATAATAATATTTACATTTAATATTACAATTTAAAAGGCAAACCAAAAATAATAATAATAATAATAATAATAATAATAATAATGAAGTAAAGCTTGGGTATAAAGTATCTTGCATTCTGTATGTGTGGGGTACAAGCAACAATATCAGCTAGAAAAATAAAATAAAATAAAATAAATCCACATTCCCTGACTATTTCCCAGCTGTCCCCAACATCAGAATTAGCAATAAATTAAAAATTCTAACACCATGTATTTGAATGCTAAGCATTATATATACACAAAATCCTTGTTTCTTGATTGTTTTGCTTATCTGATTTTCTTCTGTACATATTTGAATTTAAATTGTTTTTAAATGTAGGCCAAGTCATCTTTCAATCTGTTGCAGTAGCCTCATTCATCAGTCTATGCTGCTCTACAGCTCTCAAAACACAAATCCAGAAGAGCAGCCAGAAATACAGAGGATACATAGGTTGTGTATTCTGCTACTAGATAGTCCAACAATGGCACAAGGTCAAATATTGTAGCCTACTGTAGGGTAATAAGCCATATTTTCATAAAGACTCTAATATTGATACACCGTTACTAATGCCATAGATTTAAAGTGTATGTGAGCTCTGCAATGTTCAGTATTTTCGATGCAATAAAAGTTGTGAAGATCAAATGCATTTGAAAGTTCTAAGAAGTTTAATTTAGATCTATTTATATTTCCTGTCATTGAGATATAAGCAGGCCCTTTCTCAAGAGGCAGGGGTTGTGAATGATATCATTTCCTATACAGACCCTGACAGGAAGAAGCTGTTCAGTGTAGAAAGAGACGTGCTGATGGGAACTTCAGCGGACCAGATTACAAAGCTGTAAATACACACACTGAAACACAGCTGTACAAATTATTAAAATTATTAATAAACTATGCACACATTTGACAACAATTTAGTACTGAGCAGCAGCAGTATAGCCTGATCATTATGAATATTGATATTACTCATGACAATTTAAAGAAAATGTTAATAAAACAATGTTTAAATCTGATTAAATGTGTGTAAACTATGTTTAAAAAAATCACATAAAGACTTTCTTAAATGTCTGTGTGCCAGTGTGTGCACCTGTTAGCACATGAGAGCATCACATTTTGACTGTTTTCCACCCACCAGACTGACCCCAGCTCATCACTCACAGCCCTCACTGCAGCTCAACCACACAAACACATCACACTACATGCCTTTCACACTACTTTCCATAACCACAGACAAAATGCCCCTTGTTTTTAAGTGAAGTGACAAGTCACAGATAACAATAACTTGAATAAAAAAATAGAGTTGAGAATATTATTATCAGACAGCAATGAAAATAAACTTTACATTTAAACTGAACATTTTTAATGCTTATATATATATATATAAGACGAGAGACATGCAGATCCCTTTGCAAGCTTTATTAGACAGAGACGTAGTCAATAACACAGGCAGGGTCGAAACACCAGCAAACAGGTATGGCACGGGCAAGACACAAGAGTGTTCCAAGGACAGACGTGATCAGACTCCGGCGAACAATATCCAACAGGGCAAGGCAAAGAGAGATAATCCAGGTACGCAGCAATAGTCCAGGCAGGGGCAAACAGAGTCTGAACGGTAAAACAATAGATAATCCAAGGTACACAGGCAGGAATCAGGAAACAGGTAATAGCAAGACTAGACTATGAAAACACGAAATGGCTCCATAAAGCAGTTATCACTAGGAGAGTGATAAACGCAGAACAATACTCAGTGATTAGAGAAGGATTTGCGTGGTTGTTATATAGTGTGTGTGTGATTGGCTGCAGGTGAGTCCAATCAGTGCAATGGAGCATGGGAAATGTAGTCCAGGGTGACGTACAACAGTTTGTGTGGTGTGAGAGTCAATGTAATCAGAAGGTGACCTCTGGTGGCGAGCAGATGGAAGACCACGGACCGGATTTGTGACAGCTGCGAACAGCTGCTGTAAAAAAAAAGGCATATATTTCTGCTGTAGGGCTTTTAAATACTGCAATGATTGCATGCAATGTTACAGACAGGTTCTGATTGCAAACTAAACCTGAATTTGGTGTAGGGTCAAGAGGTCAGATTAAAACAGAAGACAGATGTCCTTCAAACTTTGTATTATCATTGTGTATTAATAGCCTGCCATGCTGAGTGAAACCTCCTGCTGATGGCACTAATAATAATAAACAAGAAGTCAAATTAAAACTGCACTAAATTCAAGACAACAGTATTTCAATTTTGATTTGTTGGCTTTCATAACTTGTTATTCTTCTGTGCAGCAGCTGCATTCTCATATATTGGTGTCTTTTTGATTCAAAACAACAACAACTAAAAAAATGCAACTTTCAAAAGTAGCATTTCCCAGGCCAGACTCATTAATAAATTCAAAATCTTTACTCATGTTTAATAGGATCTGTCACTTATCTGCAGTTCAAAACATGTTACAGGCTCCTGGCCAGCATAAACACTGTAGAAATACTGAAAAAGTTCTGATAATTTTCTGCTAGGACATTATCCGTTTAATTTACAGAAAATGTATTTAACCCTAAAACACAACACAATGCAACATATAATTCAAAGCATGGGTAAAACAGCTGTGAAAAAAAACAATACTGAAAATTCTATTATATTAATACAGTACATTGGGCCCTATTTTTACACACTTTTCTTTGCCTAGGGAAGAGAAACAATATTTCTCTTAATGCGTAAAGAATTGTCTACCACTGTACTCCAATGCAACTTGACACCTTTGCTTCTACGCAAGCACCATTATTTAATAGTCATTCGGTGATCTAATATAGTAATATGTCTTATCTTTAGGATGGTGTTTTGAAGTCTCTCTTTCAATGCAATTTTGTCACAATGCACTGTTAAAGTGTGCAACTGCATGAATACCACGTTAGTTCCTTTCACACATTAACTAATGGTTTCAGAAACAGACTTATGCCACTAAATACAGAGAAGATGATGAATTTGATGCACAGCGCTCAGGTTGCGGTCAGTTTTTGTTTCTAAAAGTAACATAGAATAAACAAGCGGCCTTAAGCATGCTTAGGTCTCTGTGGGTAAAGGTTTCCGGTAACACTTTAGAATAGGGAACACTTATTCACTCTTAACTATATATATATATATATTTTTTTTTAATTCTTTTCTGTGTTTCCTTTTCTCTTTTAATTTGATTTTACATTGTTAAGCACTTTGGATAGCTTTGCTATGTTGAAATGTGCTATATAAATAAAATGTACTTACTTACTTACTAATATGAATCATTTAATAACACTTTTAATTGTCGTTTTTAGCCGTAATAGTTCATTCTTAGGGAATATGAAAATGAATATCCATTTTCGTACTGCACACTGCTGTTCAAATGTTTGGGGTAGTATTTTTTTTTTAATATTTTTGAAAAACTGTCTAATGCTCACCAAGGCTGCATTTATTTGATAAAAAAAATACAGTAAACTGTAATATTGTGAAAAATTATTACAATTTAAAATAACTGTTTTTTATTTTAATATATTTTAAAATGTC
>NW_015555789.1:20618-23741 GCF_001515605.1 Sinocyclocheilus anshuiensis | reverse complement strand
GTACTTGTTAAGTTTAGGTATTGGGTAGGATTAGGGATGTAGAATAAGGTAATGTAGAATAAGGCGTTAATATGTGCTTAATTAATACTAAAAAATGGCTAATATTCTAGTAATATGCATACTAATAAACAACTAGTTAAGAGACCCTAAAATAAAGTGTTAGCAAATTTCCATACATCGTCTTATTGCAGTGAAACCCAAGCATCAAAGTGAAGTGCAGACAGCTGTAATCTGGAAACCCTCCATAAACAGTGATTATTCAAGTGTTTTTTTTTTTTTTTTGCAGTGGTTCAAAATATGCTACATGCAAATACGATATAGTACTTTAACATGCTAACACATAATTTAATTAGATGCTCTTTACCTGAAGGTGCAAGTTAAAAGAAGTTGTAAGTTCGTTTCATATTTCTCAAAGCAACATTCTTGTTAAAGCCCATTTGTAATATCAAATGTTAATATCCATTTGCTTTCAACTAATGTTGTTTTTAAAACCAAAATCACATGACCTACAGCAGGGATGTCCAATCCTGCTTCTGGAGGGCCAGTATCCTACAGACATTAGCTCCGACCAGCTTTTTACACACTTGCCTGGAAGTTTGTAGTTGCTGGATCCAAAAGCTGAAAATTGTTGCCTTCGTAGAATGCATTCCAATGTAGGAAGGCATCAATGCATGCCCGAATCCAGTGTTAGCTTCACTTCCTGTCTCCTGAGAAGCCTTCATTTGATTTTTGAAGGCAGCATAGATGTATCCTTTGCTGCCTTTGATATCGCACAATCCTGTGAATTCCATTCTGTGACAGTTGAGCTAAAAAATAAATAAATAAATAAATATGGCACTGGTTGTAACTTGTGACACAGTTGTGGTTTGTGGTCATTTGTGTTTAACAAGTCAGCAACCTGAGCTTTCGAACATAGCCAGTGAGTCTGAAGACCTTGGCTGTGCCTGAAATTGCTCTTATACCCTTAAATAGTGTCACAAATTCGGTCTATGAACTTCCGTTCACTCACCACCAGAGGTCACCCGCTCACTACATGGACTCTCACACTACACAGACTGTTACACTATATCCTGGACTACATTTCATACATTGCACTCAGCTGTAACCAATCACACGCTCACCTGAAAGCTATTACACACACTATATAACACCCACTCAGATCCTGCTCAAGTCGCAGAGTATTGTCTGCGTTTATCGCTCTCCAAGTGATAGCACTTTATGGAGCCATTTCCCTGTCTTAGTTTCTAGTTCATAGATCATAGTTTAGTCTAGTCTTGCCTTGCCTGTTTTCCTGTGTGAAGATCTTTGCCTGTGTATTATGGATTACCCCTTTGTCTAGCCCTCTGGATTCTGTTCGTCTATCGAAGACCCACGCTTGTCCTAGGATTACTCTTTGTCTTGCCTGTGTTGTACCTGTTTGCCATTGTTTGACCCATGCCTGTTATGACCACGTCTCTTAATAAAAGCATGCACATGGATCCGTTCGCTTCACGTCTCTGTCGCCCCGTAACAAATAGGGCACTATTTGGACACTACAAAGCCATCTGTAGTGGTGTCCGAAACCAGAGAGGACATTATCGAGTGCACTCATTTAATCCCATAATGCACTGCAATAATGAGTGTACAACCGATGTAGCAAGATGATGTGACACTAAAGACTGAAGTAATGACTGTTGGAAATTCAGTTTTGCGTCACAGGAATACATATACAGTATATATATATATATATATATATATATATATATAACAAGTTATTTTTAAATGTAATCATATTTTACAATATTATTGTTTGTTTTATTGTATTTTTTATCAAATAAATGCAGCCTTGGTGAGCATAAGAGATTACTTTCAAAAACATTTTAGAAATCTTACTGGCTGCAAAGTTTTGAACAGTAGAGTAAAATAACAATATAATATTTTTACAATTATATTATATTATATAATTTGGTATGTATTTGGCCGTTTACGCGCAATAACGTGCAAAACATAACTCAATTCTGTAGTCGCATTGAGTTCTCTTTCATTCTTTTTGTGCTTGAATGTTTAAATTGGAAAGACTTAAAAGCACGTGCAAATTATACATTCCGTCATCTGTCATCGCGTTATAAGCGCAGAACCTGCAGGAATGTGTAGAATTACGTGCAATACCCGCAATCCTGTGCCGAAATAGTCTCCTCTGAAGTGGGCATCCCTATGCCCTTCTCCTTTGAAGGGCAGAGCTCCTGGAGTGTGTTCTTTGACGGGTGCAGGGCATTACTGTCTAGTATAAGCGTTTGGAACTCCATTGGCAAAGGAAATGACTGACCAAATGTTACCTTGACAACGCTGCGTGTGCGTGCAGCATTCAGCACTCCATCAGCTGTTGCAAATCTTCTTATTATTATTTTATTCAGATATTGTCTAATTGTGACTTACTTACAATTATACTTTTTTAAACTAAACTTGCTTACACTATCGTATTAAATCATATTTCTATCACTGACGAAAAATATTTTGTATTACATTAAAATAGACAAATTTAATTATCCTATTCTACTTATGTTTGTATGTGAAGTGGAAATCAACCCCAACTTTGCTTTAAAGGGGTCATATGATGCGATTTCAAGTTTTCCTTTCTCTTTGGAGTGTTACAAGCTGTCCGTGCATAGATAAGATCCTTAAAGTTGCAAAGACTAAAGTCTCAAACCCAAAGAGATATTCTTTATAAAAGTTAAGACTTGTCCATGCCCTCCTAAAACGCCTCGTTTAACATGTCTACGTCACTGTGTGGGAAGATTTGCATAATGCCGCCCAAATGTTCATGCAAAGAAAGAAGGTGTAACTTTGATTCTCGCTGTAGTACTGTTGCCGCCACCGCCATGTCATGGAGACGCTGTGTTTCGTTGTGAAAGCGAAAATACTTTGTTCGGTTTTCCAAAAGAGGACACAACTAGAAATCAGTGGTTAAGTTGTATTTACAACACTATTCCAGAACAGTTCAAACCAAATATTCTGATGTGAGCAACGCATTTTATGGAGGACTGCTTCCTGAACCTGGGAGAGTAGCCTACAATGTTCTGACTCACAGCCTGTAAGTACGTTTTTTATATTTAAAGAATTTGCCACTGATGATTCAAACGAGAG
>NW_015555789.1:18359-20355 GCF_001515605.1 Sinocyclocheilus anshuiensis | reverse complement strand
CTTGAGGTATTCGGCCAATCACAACGCACTGGATAGCTGGCCAATCAGAGCACACCTCGCTTTTCAGAACGATGAGCTATGTAAAAATCAACGCGTTTCAGAAAGGCGGGGCATAGAGGAGAAACAATAATGTACAATATGTGGAAATGTGTTTTTTGAACCTTAAACCGCATAAACACATTTCATTACACCAAATACACAAAATAATGTTCTTTTTAGCAACGTCATATGACCCCTTTAAAAAGCATCGCGAGATCTCCTAACCGAAGATCACATGATCACAAACGGAAATCACTTCCATAAAGTGACCATTGCATGTTCCCTTCGCAAATGGACTTCTTTGTGAAATGTTCACTTTCGTTTGGAAGGTCCCTACAAATGGAGTCCCCTTCCCGAAGTGCCCTTCCAGGGCGCAAAAAAAGCTGTTTGGAATTTCGCCCTGTGTCTTTAAAGGACCACTCTGTTGCTTAGTTACGTGCATCCTGTCACCATTTAAACTGCCCTGTCAATCATCTTGTCACAGTTAACATCATCCACATTTTGTTTAATTTGATTTCCTACTGTACAGGAGAGAAATGAAGAGGCATGTTGATCTGCCAGTCACAGGTCTTTCATGCGGAGAACTCTCCTCGTGTGTTTGCATAATGATGCATTTAAAAGTTAATGACCAAACATATCTAAAAGTTTACAATGTTGCTGCAGATGAAATATAACGCTGATAACATTAAATAAATATTTTTTTATCAGGTTAGACACTGATTATTTATCATTCAAACCCCTTTCTCTACCTGTCCGTTGTTCTCACATATCCGCCCTGTTTGTAGTAGTTTTTAAAACTTTTTAATGTGTGTTTGTCGTTCTAATCAATTCCGCACAATGTGTTGTGGGAAATATTAAGCCTCGGTTATACTCCAGTTCGGACGTGTACACGGACAGCTGCAGACAGCATGGACACGGACTACTTGTATTTATACTACTGAAAGTGTATTGGTGGTCCGCTCGGCGGACGTGTTCCACACATGTGCAGTAGATTGACTCCGGTGCATGTGCAGTTGGTGCTTTTGTTATGGAAGGCCAAAGGGGCCAAAAACACGTGAATTTTAACGCGTCAACAACACGTTAAACACGCGTATTTCACGCGTTAACAACACGTATTTAACGCGTTAAATACGGCTGAAATACGTGTTAAATACGCTGAAGTACACGTTAAAAATCAGTTTGAATGGGTCAGTGTCATTGGCTGCTGAGGACTTGGGTCAAACCACTTCTGTGAGCTTAGGGGGGTGTACCATTCATAGACTAGGCAACCACCATTTAACATGCTATAGATCAGCTTATTCAGCCTAATTATTTTTTCTTCTTTTTCTTTTCCTTCTTTTTTTTGTATAGCCTGCAGAAATAATATATTTAAATTGCAGTTTTATGAAAATTTTGATAAAAATAAAATTGCCTCGTATTTCTCCACTCATACCTTTTTGTAAATAAACACATTAGTGGACATTCTAGCTTTATCAGTGATCAAACTTAAGTTAGCATCTAAGCATTAACATTTGTCTGGGGAAATCAGTTACAATGGAGGTAAGCAATCAATGCAGGTTTAAAATACAGACCATTGCAATCAATATTTGTCTTTGGAAAACAATCAATATCTTTGTAATCAACAGCTTTTATTGTGCTTACATTTACAGCTATCGCCAGCAGGTGGCACTTATTGAAACCTCTTTTTGTTCAGCGATTATGTTCAGACAAACAGTAATTAGGTATACAAGTGATGTTATAATGGCGCTTTTCCACTGCGTGGTACGACTCGGCACGGCACGGCTTGGCTCGGCTCGGCTCGTTTTGCGTTTCCACTGCAGTTTAGTATCGCTTTAGAATGGGCGGGATTATTCACATGTCGTTATAGTTGCGCCGCCTCTACTGCTGTGACTCCTGAAAAACGTCACGTTTCGGTAATGGTACGGTTCGCTTGGAACTAGGGCTGCACAATCAATCG
>NW_015555789.1:0-9701 GCF_001515605.1 Sinocyclocheilus anshuiensis | reverse complement strand
CTTGAGGTATTCGGCCAATCACAACGCACTGGATAGCTGGCCAATCAGAGCACACCTCGCTTTTCAGAACGATGAGCTATGTAAAAATCAACGCGTTTCAGAAAGGCGGGGCATAGAGGAGAAACAATAATGTACAATATGTGGAAATGTGTTTTTTGAACCTTAAACCGCATAAACACATTTCATTACACCAAATACACAAAATAATGTTCTTTTTAGCAACGTCATATGACCCCTTTAAAATGCATCGCGAGATCTCCTAACCGAAGATCACATGATCACAAACGGAAATCACTTCCATAAAGTGACCATTGCATGTTCCCTTCGCAAATGGACTTCTTTGTGAAATGTTCACTTTCGTTTGGAAGGTCCCTACAAATGGAGTCCCCTTCCCGAAGTGCCCTTCCAGGGCGCAAAAAAAGCTGTTTGGAATTTCGCCCTGTGTCTTTAAAGGACCACTCTGTTGCTTAGTTACGTGCATCCTGTCACCATTTAAACTGCCCTGTCAATCATCTTGTCACAGTTAACATCATCCACATTTTGTTTAATTTGATTTCCTACTGTACAGGAGAGAAATGAAGAGGCATGTTGATCTGCCAGTCACAGGTCTTTCATGCGGAGAACTCTCCTCGTGTGTTTGCATAATGATGCATTTAAAAGTTAATGACCAAACATATCTAAAAGTTTACAATGTTGCTGCAGATGAAATATAACGCTGATAACATTAAATAAATATTTTTTTATCAGGTTAGACACTGATTATTTATCATTCAAACCCCTTTCTCTACCTGTCCGTTGTTCTCACATATCCGCCCTGTTTGTAGTAGTTTTTAAAACTTTTTAATGTGTGTTTGTCGTTCTAATCAATTCCGCACAATGTGTTGTGGGAAATATTAAGCCTCGGTTATACTCCAGTTCGGACGTGTACACGGACAGCTGCAGACAGCATGGACACGGACTACTTGTATTTATACTACTGAAAGTGTATTGGTGGTCCGCTCGGCGGACGTGTTCCACACATGTGCAGTAGATTGACTCCGGTGCATGTGCAGTTGGTGCTTTTGTTATGGAAGGCCAAAGGGGCCAAAAACACGTGAATTTTAACGCGTCAACAACCCGTTAAACACGCGTATTTCACGCGTTAACAACACGTATTTAACGCGTTAAATACGGCTGAAATACACGTGAAATACGTGTTAAATACGCTGAAGTACACGTTAAAAATCAGTTTGAATGGGTCAGTGTCATTGGCTGCTGAGGACTTGGGTCAAACCACTTCTGTGAGCTTAGGGGGGTGTACCATTCATAGACTAGGCAACCACCATTTAACATGCTATAGATCAGCTTATTCAGCCTAATTATTTTTTCTTCTTTTTCTTTTCCTTCTTTTTTTTGTATAGCCTGCAGAAATAATATATTTAAATTGCAGTTTTATGAACATTTTGATAAAAATAAAATTGCCTCGTATTTCTCCACTCATACCTTTTTGTAAATAAACACATTAGTGGACATTCTAGCTTTATCAGTGATCAAACTTAAGTTAACATCTAAGCATTAACATTTGTCTGGGGAAATCAGTTACAATGGAGGTAAGCAATCAATGCAGGTTTAAGATACAGACCATTGCAATCAATATTTGTCTTTGGAAAACAATCAATATCTTTGTAATCAACAGCTTTTATTGTGCTTACATTTACAGCTATCGCCAGCAGGTGGCACTTATTGAAACCTCTTTTTGTTCAGCGATTATGTTCAGACAAACAGTAATTAGGTATACAAGTGATGTTATAATGGCGCTTTTCCACTGCGTGGTACGACTCGGCACGGCACGGCTTGGCTCGGCTCGGCTCGTTTTGCGTTTCCACTGCAGTTTAGTATCGCTTTAGAATGGGCGGGATTATTCACATGTCGTTATAGTTGCGCCGCCTCTACTGCTGTGACTCCTGAAAAACTTTTTCATTCCTCGTCGCCCCATCAAGCTCTAGCTGGATTCGCTCCTCTGCTATCAACGGAGGAATCTCTGTACTTCCTTAACAGACAACGAAACAACCACTTTTTGGTTGACTAAAAAAAAGTACCAGGTACCAGGTACTGTACCCAGTGGAAAACCCCCCAAAAGTGAACCGAACCAAGCCGTACCATGCAGTGGAAAAGTGCCATAAGTATTTAAGACTTTCAGGATTACACTTCTACTACGGGTGGCACTTCCACTTATAGATCCACGATAAATGTTCATAAACAAACAAACAAACGGTATTGTTTTCTCCTCCGTGGTCACATCTAACTCGAGATGGAACTCCATACCTAGCTGTGGCTTGTACAAACTGGTTAAACACTGTGCCAGCCCTCTTGTCAGAAGCTTGCAAAAATACAACCAGTCTGCTGAAGCCACAGATTCCCCCATGGATCACTATTCTATATTCTAGGCTAGATGTGAAATGTTAAAAATTAAGATTACTTGTACATATGCTCCACTTATGAAACTACTGTATACAGTAGAAAATATAGATCTGAGTATTGCACAGTTTAATTTATTGCACTTATATTATTGTACTATTAAAGTATTGTACGCTTAAAGATATAAAGGATATGAAACTGTATATAAGATATAAGGACATTAAGCTGCTGACAAGTTTGAGGTAAGTACTGTCAAGCCCCTGGACTGTCTGTGTGTATGTTTTCATCCCCATGTGCTCTACGTGACCCAGTTTCTGTTTCTCGTTGATTGTATGATTTGGTTCAGGTGTGTCTTCGCAATTACCCTCGTTACCCCATGTATTTAAACCCCAGTCTGTGCAGTCTGTCTTTGTCGGGTCTTAATGTTATGTATGTGTGTCTTCAAAATATCTGCCTTAATCAACACAAAATAGGTGTCATTTGAAAGCTTGGAGTCTGACCTTTACAATGCATGTGGCCACTTTGATTAACTCCTAGGTAGTGCTGAGTTATTTGCGGATAAATAGAAAAAAAAAATTTCATAATTTATAAAAAATGTTTTTGTTTCATATACTCTAATATGTCAGAAACATCATACAGCTCAGATAGTCATGTGTCATATGTCATTTGAAAGGTCTCATCGAGTGGAATATAACAAGTATAATTTTTTTGGGGCTTTGACTAAACTTGAGTGAGGCATTACTTCAAATTCAAAACTGTAAAGGGCTGTAACTTTTGTTTACTTCATGATATCACCACAAATACACATGTTGGGGAAGAAAGTCATATACACCTAGGATGCTTTGAGGGTGAGTAAAGCACAGGCTACTTTTCATTTTTGTGTGGACTAACCCTTGAAGTTTGATCAAAGCTAGAATGTCCACTAATGTGTTTATATTTAGGTGAAAAATTAGTTTTTCATAAAACTGCAATTTAAGTATATTATTTCTATAGGCTATACAAAAAAAACAAAAGACAAAAAAGACAAAATAATTAGGCTGAATAAGCTGATCTATTGCATGTTAAATGGTGGTTGCCTAGTCTATGAATGGTACACCCCCCTAAGCTCACAGAAATGGTTTGACCCAAGTCCTCAGCAGCCAATGACACTGACCTCTTCAAACTGATTTTTAATGTGTACTTCACGCTTATTTAACACGTATTTCACTTGTATTTCACACGTTGAATACACGTATTTAACGCGCTGATTTTTCACGTGTAAACGACACGTATTTAACGCGTTACATACGTGTTGTTTACGCCTGAAATACGTGTGTTTAATGCGTTGTAGACGCGTTAAAATTCACGTGTTTTTGGCTCATAATGACCTTCCATATTTTGTAGCCTAGTGACCGCGCATGCTTGTCTGCACGTTCACAAAAAAGCTAGTGTTATACTTTCCAAGTGAGTGAGTGCGCAAGGGTCTGACGTAAAAATCGTCATCGGAGGTTATACGCGGAGACTCTTTGCGGACATCCACATATCTCCCATTTTTTGTGACTGCGTGGACAAATACTCGTCCAAACTGGAGTATAACCGAGGCTTAAATGGGAGCCAAGCGGATGTTCACAAAGAGCCTCCACTTACAACCTCCGATGACGATTTTTACGAATTTATGATAGTACTAATCTCAAATTCTCACCACCATTCATAAAAACGGTACCGGGCGAGTAACACGTTTCAGCGCTGATTCTACTTGCGTTTGGCGCTTTAAAGCATTTTAAAGCATTTGAGCCCTTTTAACTGTCCTGCAGATGGTGCCGCGACCTCAATGTTATAGAAAACAATATTTTCACAGTTTATTTAGTTCATTGCGTAAGGTCATTTTGCTTTTTTCGGTTTCATTCATCACGCAGTAACCAGTAAACCCCCAGGTACTCACATTTGCGTAAATGAGTTCCATCCTCCATACCTTCATCGTGCCAAATTTATAAATACCCTGTTTTTCAGTCTTTCGGATTCTTCATGAATTTGCATTTAATGTATTTTGGCTAAATTTTTAATTGTTTACCTGTTGTCAAAGCTGGGCGGCGTTCAACCCCGACAAAAACGGTACAAAACGTTTTTTAAACGGAAACGGTGCTGCATTGAACACCCTGTTCTGATGACGCAAGAGTTGCAACTATGGCAGCTGAGAAGGCCATTCTTTGTGTTCTTTTTGAAGAATTCTCGGAGCCTGATGAATAGAAAAGTTTATGAAAGTGTCACTCCATAATACAATAGCAAAATATATAAATATGTATAGTATTTTTATGTTACATTAATCAGTATTTAGCACACCTTCCTAAAGAAAGTATATGGACCAGAAGACATTGCAATTACTAAATTATATTTAGATGGACTTAAAGAAGTTCCAGATCTATACTTGTACTCTTATTATTTCAGTTATTTTGCCTTTAATGTAAATAAACGTGCAAACAATATACTTGCTCTTTATTCATATTAATTTATTTGGATGTTAATTACATTGTGCGAGCTGTCTCTTTAATACCGCGTGGTTTACATACATGTTGCTGCTGATTGGGCTGACATGTTTGACACACCCACCAAACAAGAGAAAACGCATCTCAAACCCCCTTGCACACCGTTTCCAGGAAACATTCAAACCGGAAACGGTAGCAGAACGGTTTGAGCTTGAACTTGCCCCAGGTTTGACGATGCACTAATGTGATACTGAAAGCTGATTGGCTTGAATGACTAACGCTGACAATGATTGGTTGCTACAGACACGACAGATTTTATTTGCCTACTTTGTGCCTTTTTCGGCCACATTTTGGGCGAAAGCAAAGGATGTTGCGTCATTTGAATATCTATTATGTTACCTCTTGTTCTTGTTGAACCTTTTATTGTGCCTTGTTTTGGGACTTTATATATGCTACAAATAACTAATAAAATGTAGGCTAAGTGTCTTAGCTAAAACATTTACCTGTTGGAACTTAGTGATTTGAATGATTAAGAAATAATGACCTTTATACAGGAACAACAAAGCTTTCTTTACCAAAACCAACCCAATAAATGACACTTTAGACCACATGACAGGAAGATGTGGCAAAAGCGGTCAAGTTGCATAATGTGCATAAAGCCTCACCCCAAAACTCAATCTATAACCCTTTCAAGATTTATCTTTTGCCCTGTGAAGAAACGCCTGTTGCATGTGTAGTCTTCTACAGATCAGTTAAGATGACGAAATTATCATGCATCTCTTGCATTATAATAAACCTGTGTGAGTATGAATTTAAGATTTTTCTTTACTTTTTTTTGACAAATTGAAAACTTGACACAAACAATTCATAAAAACACTCAGAGTTACTCCGTGTCTACTGTGCATAGTCTAAGGACTGAGATGCTAAAAATGATTGTGCAGATAGGTAGTTATAATTTAATTTTGAATTATTTTAATGTTTAGGTACATTTGCTTTGGGCATTTCATTGCATGTGTCTCAACCAGAGTCAGCAGTGAGGGTTCAATCTGGACACTCCGCAGCTCTTCAGTGCTTCACACCAGACAATGGGCACTTTAAGGTGTTCTGGCTAAAATTTCAGAACAGTTCTGCTCCAGACTTTGTGGCTTTGGCTGAATCAGACAAAACTGGCATAATGATTGGAGAAAAATTTCAGGATCCTTCAAAGTTTAGATTAACATGGAACCAGCTCAGCTTCAATCTCTCAGTACTGAACATCGAGCAAAGAGACATCGCTGTGTACTACTGTGGGATGATTATTTTTAATAGGATGTTTTTTGGAAATGGAACAAGACTGATGTTTGAAGAGCATTTTAATGGTAAGCAGTGAATAATCACATGCAAATGTAAAGTAAAATAGTTCGAAAATAGTAAAAAAGCATTTCAGATAGTGATGATGATGATGACGATGTCTGTAATGATTATTATTTATTCAAATATGTGTTTTGTTTACAGGAACAGGGCTAGTAAAAGAAAAAGAAGACCACTGGAGTAAGTCCATTTCAATCTTTATAAGTCTTCAATAAATACATTAGCAGAATAATCTACACTACTGACAAAAATATACTCAATAAATAAATTATTTTATAATTATGAAATCATTATGAAATCATATTAAATTATATTATGAAATCATAGACCTAGCACACCACTTAAAAAAAGACTCATGTTTAGTTATTCTTTTCTTCTTTTTTGTGCTTCTAAAAAGTCAGAATAATTTTAATTAGTTGTGTGATATCACCATAATTTATATTTTATCTTGTGGTAGGTGAACAGTTATTTGTCTATGTTCTGCACACACTGGTGCCGATCACTGCAGTGTCAATAATTCTTAACATCATCCTGTATCTACAAAAAACAGGTAACATTCAGCTAATATTTCAGCCTGCTGGATTTTTTAGTATGCACTATTTTTAATGAAAATCTTACTTTTGTCATTTTTTTAGACACATCAAACATCCGAAGATTTGACCGAAGTCATAAACTAGATAAAATGCAAATGTTTGTTTTAAAAGATGTGGAGACCAAGGTTGTATACACAGCTGTAAAAGATTGTTGATTTTGTACTTAATATTTGATTGTTGTCATAATTTTGTTATAACAAAAACATTTTGAACTTGTTTTAGAATTAATTTTATCCGTTAATCCTTTATTCCGATTCTGATTACAAGTGTTTGAGTTCCATTTCATTTTTTTTATTAGATCACATATAATATCAGTGATTTTTATTGTCAGTTTTTTTATTTTTTATCAAATTACAAATGTTTAAAATTTGTAATGTTCCAAGTTATATGTTTGTTTTTTTTTGTTAACCTGTACATTGTTGTTTTTCTGACATAAACAATAGAGTGCAAGCACCGGTAAGGAAGTGTGTTCCTATTGCTTTTAAGTTACTATTAAAAAATACTTTTTCTTACATGGGCTCTAAATATCAAGACACAAAGATTGACTTTTGCAGGCTGTACAAATAAACATTGCATTCTATCAATTACGCTTAATTTCTGCATGCTCCGCCTCTTTAAGACTCCTTAACTGCCTTTGAAACATTTGGTAGCATCACTACAAGCATAAAGAGGACATGATCGCCTGTTGCCACAGCACCAGCAGCCATGAAGGAGGAGTTCAGATGTTCAAGATGTCAAAGGCAAAAACACTTCCTGTAGCACAAAAGATTTGTGAGAATGTGATAATAGCTCAAGCCCAGCAAAATGGTGTGATCCTTCGGTCCAAGGCATTGTTTCTGCCCTTGTCAGACTTTGACTATTCATTTGTATAGGCACAGTTATTTTTATGCATGAGAAGCCATGTCACAGCTATTTATGTGTGTGTGTAAAAATGGACAGATACAGTGGAAAGCATGCAGTTCACACATGTGTAATGTTAATAATGGTTTAATGTTTCTTCCTCATCCTGTTCAGTGCTACTTAACTGAGTTAGTAGAGCATTGCTAATCAATTTAGTAATAGAAGAGCTTACATTAAATTAATTAATTGCAGTTTATGATTATGAGTCTCATATTTGATGTAACATGCTACGTTATTAGTATATGTTTTTTTCTCTCTCTCTGAACATAATCGTGTTCATAAACTTTCCATCCCGTACCTCTACTTTCACACCCTGTGCTGCACCACAACCACAAACACTCTATTTTCTGAAATGCTTTTCACACCTCCCTTCATTTGAGGCGACAACACTGGATTACAGAGTGATGACAACGTAACGGCTACCATTGCTTGTCTTTTTTATGCAGTTGATACAATGTTTCAATTTCTTGGTAAGAGCCTGCACAGAAACAGTTTGAGACTCAAAAGGTCACGTAGTGGTATTGAATAAAAAAAATTCAAAATCTAAATCATCTCAACCAAAACTCTTGATTTCCTCCCCTGCTGTTGAGATTCATCTTTTTATTTGGACTTCATACTACTATTTATATACAAAAAAGTGCAACTTTCATTTCTCATTGCCATTGTATAAATATCCTATTCACCAGAGGATTTGCCATCAATGATTAATTTATTTTCGCAACTGAAAGTAAGTATTATTCGTCTATACACGTGATCTCAAAATGCTGGCCACAACAATGAAAGAGGACACCACTTTTGTAGAATAAAATAGTTTTTTCTAGGTATCACTGATATGATTCTCATGTGAGTGTACAGCATTTTAAACATTTGCCAGAGTACTCATCTCTTTAGGCATAAAATGTTTCGAATGAAATGTCAAAGTATCATAGTGTAAATCTAAATTGATTATCCTTCATTAGAGAAGACAACAGCAAATGTTGTCAAATAAATGTTTCTACTGTGAAATCCCACAATACTTTGATGGGCTGAAAGGAATTCTATACTTTTCCCAGAGTCTTTTATCTCCCAACAATGCTTATTTTCATCACCCTTCAAACCATATGATATAAAACAGTAGAGCTCTGTCACCACCAAATGGTTAATATGTACAGTAGCTGGCATCAGTGATCAATACGGTCACTGCTGAGCTGAACGGTCATTTAAAGAAAATTATGTTCTGGATCAAGTTTAATTGTTAGAATTAAGGGCTAAACGTGGGGGCGGGGGAGGGGGGGGTAGGCCTATACACTGAACTAATCTTACTGGAAAATGCTGATGTAATTCTATACAGAAAGCGAGCAAAGAACATTTACATTATCAAAGCACATTATCAATGACTTCAGTCATTTAGCGCGAGTTTAAGCACTCTCAAAAAAAAAGAAGGGGAAAAAAATTAAAATATCCTACAGGAATCCTGAGGGAATACAGCTCTCTCTGTGCAGGGATCATACAGGAATCCTGCAGGACAGAATCAAAATCCTTCAGGACAGAAACATTCCTACCAGGAGTCCTGCAGGATTCACTCACTTACAGTTTTTCTCAGTCGCTTTGGTGCATTTCTCGATCATCCTTAGTATTTGCAATGAAGCATGTGCATTTCTCAAAACAAATCGTACAAACAGCACCATACAATGGATTACCTGCAAAAGCCTGTAACTTACTCAAAATCTTTAGTTCATCTCTTAAAAGTATTTGTCAATTAACATATCAGTGCAATCAGAATGAAAAGTCCTTGTGTCATTGTTCATCAGAAGAATCAGAATCAGAATCAGAATGAGCTTTATTGCCAGGTATGTTTACACATACGAGGAATTAGTTTTCGTGACAGAAGCTTCCACAGTGTGGAACAAAAAACAGATAATAATAAAAAAATTTTTAAAAAAAATTAAAAATAGAACAAGTAAAATAAGGAATAAAAAAATATATAAATCGACAATTGTATGTACAGGTATATAACAAT
>NW_015555788.1:75661-75812 GCF_001515605.1 Sinocyclocheilus anshuiensis | reverse complement strand
AAAGGAAAACTTGAAATCGCATCATATGACCCCTTTAACTGAAAACTGAATGTAAAACAAATCACATACAATATTTTCACTTTACAGTTCAATAACAGTGGGGTTGGAAACAAAGTGCACAACACTATTCATTAAACACTTATTTAAAGTA
>NW_015555788.1:71945-72271 GCF_001515605.1 Sinocyclocheilus anshuiensis | reverse complement strand
GATCTTAAAGATTCCTAAATGCATCTACTTTCGGAAGGCCAAATAAAGTGCTTTTGCTTTCGCCTAGAAACACACAGCGTCTCCCTGACATGCTGCTTCAACACTAACTGCGGTTACTGAAACCACGCCTTCTTTCTTTGCGTGAACATTTGGGCGGCATTACGCAAATATATCCACATAGTGAGGTAGATATGTGGGGGCGTGTTAGAATTTTAGGGGTTAGGGGGGCGTGGCAGAGTCTTAACTTTGATAAAGAATATCTCTGGTTTTGAGACTTTACAACTTCAGGCTTCAGGGATCTTATCTATGCACAATCAGCTTGTAAC
>NW_015555788.1:70360-71932 GCF_001515605.1 Sinocyclocheilus anshuiensis | reverse complement strand
GTTCAGATCAAGACTAGCAATGTGCGCTAGTAAAGTAAATAAAGTCAATTTTGATTTCATGCGGACTTTGAGAGAAAAATGTTTATTACGTTTGAAATACGGATATTTTTCTCACAATAGGTAGCAGGTCCATTTTTGGGTGAACTAACCCTTTAACAAATTATTCACAAGCAGTTTTTTCAGAGCCCCCAGTTACACCGTTATCTAACTATACAGTGCATTTAGTAAAACAAGTCAAATCAAATTCTATCACAAAAGGTCAATGAATCTCTACCAGAAGTGAAAGTGCAATGTAGCAGATGAACAATTCCTTACCAATTTGCCAATAATAAGCTGGATCCTTGATGACTCTACAAGGGGAAAGAAGAAATGGTTTACTGAGAAGTTCTTAAAAAGCAGGATTTCTTTTTATACCATTCCTTTAAACCAGTGGTTCTCAAACTTTTTATACCAAGTACCACTTCAGAAAATATTTGGCTCTCCCAGTACCACCATAATGACCAACATTAAATTTCAGTAGCGTAGTAGGCCTAACTATTCAGCTAAAGCTCTGCACAGTTAAAAAAACGAGGTAGTTTTATTTCTAATAAGAATATTTATTGTTGTCAGCCACTTTAACATTGTAAATACACAGTTTGAACATTAACACTGCACCGTGCTTAGATAGAAATAAAAAAGATTTTTTTTTTAATAATTATTAAATTAAAATGTGTTGTACCAAAAGTTAAATAAAAACTGTACTGTACTTAAATGTAAAAAACAAACAAACAAAAAAACCCACGCCTTTACTCAAATAAAGATTAAATTAAAATGTTAATTAACATTCATTTATATTTAATTTAGTGATTCCTCTGCGTACAACTAGAGGGAGCCTGAGTATCACTAGTGCTGCTCGTACCACATTTTGAAAACCACTGGCTTTAAACAATCTTAATTCATTTAAATTGTACCGACATTTGCGATTACATATTCAGAAAAAACGAACAGAGTATGTTATCTTTGAAACTATTATAGGATTAAAAACACACCTAATGCATGGCATTCACATCAGAAAAATCTCTAAAAGACAGACATTAACAAATTACCAGCAACACACAACAACATCTAGCATCTGTGATAAAGCAATAAAAAAAAAAAATACGCACACACACACACACACACACACACACACAGGTATTTATCTTCTGCAGGTTACATGTCCTTTACCCATTTATAAACTCTGGTAACGTTATACTTACAGTATCTCACAGAAGGGAGTACACCCCTCACATTTTTGTAAATATTTTATTATATCTTTTCATGTGACAACACTGAAGAAATGACACTTTGCTACAGTGTAAAGTAGTGAGTGTACAGCTTGTATAACAGTCTAAATTTTCTGTCCCCTCAAAATAACTCAACACACAGCCATTAATGTCTAAACCGCTGGCCACAAAAGTAAGTACTCCCCTAAGTGTAAATGTCCAAATTGGGCCCAATTAGCCATTTTCTCTCCCCGGTGTCATGTGACTCAATAGTGTTACAAGGTCTCAGGTGTGAATGGGGAGCAGGTGTGTTAAATTTGGTGTTATC
>NW_015555788.1:62636-63266 GCF_001515605.1 Sinocyclocheilus anshuiensis | reverse complement strand
CCCTAAGTGAAAATGTCCAAATTGGGCCCAATTAGCCATTTTCTCTCCCCGGTGTCATGTGACTCATCAGTGTTACAAGGTCTCAGGTGTGAATGGGGAGCAGGTGTGTTAAATTTGGTGTTATCGCTCTCACTCTCATACTGGTCACTGGAAGTTCAACATGGCACCTCATGGCAAAGAACTCTATGTAGTAGTACTATGTAGAGCAAAAAGAATTGTTGCTCTACATAAAGATGGCGTAGGCTATAGGAAGATTGCCAAGACCCTGAAACTGAGCTGCAGCACGGTGGCCAAGACCATACAGCGGTCTAACAGGCCAGGTTCAACTCAGAACAGGCCTCGCCATGGTCGACCAAAGAAGTTGAGTGCACGTGCTCAGAGTCATATCCAGGGGTTGTGTTTAGGAAATAGACGTACGAGTGCTGCCAGCATTGCTGCAGAGGTTGAAGGGGTGGGGGGCAGCCTGTCAGTGCTCAGACCATACGCCGCACACTGCATCAAATTGGTCTGCATGGCTGTCGTCCCAGAAGGAAGCCTCTTCTAAAGATGATGCACAAGAAAGCCCGCAAACAGTTTGCTGAAGACAAGCAGACTAAGGACATAGATTACTGGAACCATGTCCTGTGGTCT
>NW_015555788.1:52229-62300 GCF_001515605.1 Sinocyclocheilus anshuiensis | reverse complement strand
ACAGTTCATTGAGGGAACCATGAATGCCAACATGTACTGTGACATACTGAAGCAGAGCATGATCCCCTCCCTTCGGAGACTGGGCCGCAGGGCAGTATTCCAACATAACGACCCCAAACACGCCTCCAAGACAACCACTGCCTTGCTAAAGAAGCTGAAGGTAAAGGTGATGGATTGGCCAAGCATGGGCATCCTCAAACAGAAGGCATCCTCCAGTGGCAACCTGTGAAGCTCTGGTGAACGCCATGCCCAAGATGGTTAAGGCAGTGCTGGTAATAATGGTGGGTGCACAAAATATTGACACTTTGGGCCCAATTTGGACATTTTCACTTAGGGGTGTACTCACTTTTGTGGTCAGCGGTTTAGACATTAATGGCTGTGTGTTGAGTTATTTTAAGGGGACAGCAAATTTACACTGTTATACAAGCTGTACACACTACTTTACATTGTAGCAAAGTGTCATTTCTTCAGTGTTGTCACATGAAAAGATATAATAAAATATTTACAAAAATGTGAGGGGTGTACTCACTTCTGTGAGATACTGTATATACTATTTTTGAAAGGTAATAAAGACAGCCTTTTTCTTACCTGATTTTGTCCGTATGTTTTCAGGACCTCGCAGATCACATCTGACCTTTCCTGTGTTCACATTTCAGCTTTTGTTCTCTGTTGATGTGTCACGACTCAAATTCGTTCAAAATAAAAAAATAATTTAACAGGCAAATATTAAATAATTCTGGACCGACCGAACAGTAGTGATGTTACGTTCGTGAACGAATCGTTCTTTTTGAACTAATCTTTTAGGTGAACGAATCGTTCACGTAACCCATTGACTCATTTCTCGTTCACTGATATTCCTCCCTCCATAGCAGCGCAGCAGCACATGCACAGATCAGTGAACCGGGTAGCGGTCAAAGACATCCTGTCAAAGAAGGACTAAACCTTGAACCAATAGCCTTCGAGTATGACATGTGACGGAGCATGTGATTTGTTGAATGTAGTGAACGAATACGCCCGTCACTGAACGAGATCTTCTCGTTAGTGAACGAAATGACCGAACTGGTACATGTCATTCATGAACGAGTTGAATGAAGTGGTACATCTCGTTCAGTGTTGCCAAATCCACGGTTTTCCCGCAGAATTGGGCTACTTTAACACTGTTGCCGCGGGTTGTTTTTCCATGTCCGCGGGTTGAAGCGCCCAATAACGTAATATTCAGCCCCTGAGGAACCCTGCCAAAATTTGTATTTTACCCCCGGAACGCGATTTTTACCGGGGAACCCCCCTTGAAATGCGATTGGGGTACTTTTGGGCTAGTTTTGAGTAGCAATTGGGCGGGTTTTGTTGTGAAAACGGGTTTCCCGCAGAATTGGGCTACTTTAACACTGTTGCCGCGGGTTGTTTTTCCATGTCCGCGGGTTGAAGCGCCCAATAACGTAATATTCAGCCCCTGAGGAACCCTGCCAAAATTTGTATTTTACCCCCGGAACGCGATTTTTACCGGGGAACCCCCCTTGAAATGCAATTGGGGTACTTTTGGGCTAGTTTTGAGTAGCAATTGGGCGGGTTTTGTTGTGAAAACCTGGCAACCCTGATCTCGTTTGTGAATGAAATGACTGAACTGGTACATGTTGTTCGTGAATGAAATGTGTACCAGGTCATTCGGCCATTTAGCATGTCATCTCGATCAGCAAAAAGCAGAAGCAAAGCGCAGCTATAGGTACCGTGCACACGCTTGTTTATATATTCATATTTAGCATACAGAACATAGCTCCACGTTTAATCCCCAATTTATGAATATGTAAATGTCTGACCAAACAATTCAAATGTTAATTATGCAAGTCTTATGGGAGGCGATCGAAACAATAAAATCGCTTATTTTATTAGTTACAATACAAAGCAGTTAATGCAAAAATTCTGTAATCAAACTCTAAACAGCAATATTGGAGATCCTTGTCAAAAAATCCTATTGGAATTTCAGTTTATCCTTTAGGATCTTATTGAATTCTTAGAATCCTATTGGATATTCTGATTTATTTTAATGGATTTTCACTTTGTCCTGTAGGATCTTATTGGATTCTTAGAATCCTATTGGACATTACGATTTATTTAAACGGAATTTCACTTTGTCCTGTAGGATGTTACTGGATTCTCAGTATCCCATTGAACATTCCGATTTATTTAAATGGAATTTCATTTTGTCCTGTAGGATCTTACTGGATTCTCAGTATCCCATTGAACATTCCGATTTATTTTAATGGAATTTCACTGTGTCCTTTCTTTCTTAGATCTTTCTTAGAATCTTATTGAACATTGTGTTTTTATTTAATCGAATTTTACTTTGTCCTGTGATATTTTTTAATCTATGAATTATTTAATGAATTACTTTTTAGAGTAACTTTACTTTTTTAGAGCAACATTGTGTGTGTGTGTGTGTGTGTGTGTGTGTGTTCATGCTGTAAACATCTAAATCTGTATTGTAAAATAATTTAACACAGTTGAACAAACAAACTGTCACACCTTAGAACTGTTTTCGTTCCCCATGTGCTCTATGTGACCCAGTTTCTGTCTCCTGTTAATTGTGTCATTATGTTCAGGTGTGTTATGTCATTATCCTCATTAACGTTCCCCTTATAAGTTGCATTCTGTTCAGTGTTTGGTTGTCCGGTCTTGTTGATTTATACGTGTGTTGCTACCGTCTTGTTGTGAATTATTAAAGCCTTGCTATTTATCTTCTTCTTCGTGCTTCTCTCCCACACCACACCGTGACACAAACAGTTCATTTTTTATTTAAAGCTGGCATATGCTATGCTGACAATAATAATTTGTTCCATGACACAACCTCTTCAGTTTTTGGTTGTGGCCCTCAAATGAAAATGCAGATGTACACCAAAGAGGTCCAAACATCTTGACAGAGAAGGGCAAGTGTGTGAGTTGATGGACATTGAAGGACATCTGGCACAAGCCATATGTCATTGGTATCTCCTGCACAAACTTTGTTATCTTGAATGTTGCTGCTGTCAAGTCACTTTCTGTGATTGTGTCTTTAAGAAAGCAAAACATAGCAGTGACCAGAAGTAGCCAATGTTTCAAAAATTTTGTTGGAAGAATCTTGTACAGAACAGGTCCACTGTAGAACAATAGCCAGCTTCGGCATTCTGCAGCCTTCCACCTTTGTGCTACTTTCACAGTCCGTGGTACTCTTGGTATATCAGATGGAGGTTTGATGGTAAGCAGCCTTTGATCCACATGCTTATGTGATGTACCAATGTACCAAGGGCTGTCATGGTACTTGCTATTGAACCACAAGTCCAAGAATTGCTTTGTCACTCCCAAGAGAACACAGTGCATGTAGTCAGTTGGAAAGCTGTCCACAATGTCAAAACCAGTGGAGGGATTCAGGAGGACTAACGGTGATACTGTCTTCACGCCATAAACATGGTCAACATCATTCTCAATGGCCATCTGCCCACATTCAATGACATGGCCATGGGTTCTTTTTTGTGCCTCAGTGGGCGGATAGACTCTGGCATATCCTCTTCCCTTTGGCACTGTTTTTCCTTCACTTAAGCAATGGCCACATCCATATGCACCATTGAACTGATGTATACCTTGAAGCACACATCGGGCTACTGCGTCACATGAGCATATGATAGGGAAAACCTTAGACACCACAATTGTTTTCGTATGTGGGTGCTTCCATTCCAGACCTTGTAAATTGACTTTTAGAATGTCATCCACAAATTGCTTAAGATAGGTGGACATGTCAGGTTTACCACGCCCAAACCAGACACCTGCGAGTATCATGTTTTTGAAACGAACATTCGGGTGGAGTTCATTGATTACACATCTGATGGGCCACAATGAGAAAGGTGAAGACTTAAACATTGGAATGCCATCACAGTTCCATAGTAGTGATATGTCATTAGCTGTGAAATTAGGGAGAGTTTGATACATTTCACCCTTTCTCACATCATTTGTTCCATTTTCTTCTGACTGAAATGCACACTCTTCTTTTTGTAGAATGTCTCTTAGCTGGTCCTCAACAGAGAGACTTATATAAAAATTGCCTTCTACAATATTCTTTTGTGGGTCATTTATCTCATTACACTCTGGACAATTTTCTGACAAATTTTGCAGAAAAGGTGAACATTTAGAGACATTTAGAGAAGAGGTGGAGAGACTGTGGCAATATGTTGCTACTCGGGAGAAAGACATTTAAGAGCTTTAAAAGGTCTTCCACAGTACTTGCTGTTAAACTGTGCCTCAGTGAAAAGGACAAAATTAGAAGTACAGCCTGTGCAATTGTTATCTCTGATCCTGTGTAAAGAGGTGTCCCAAATTTTTCAAATTGTGAATTCGAATCAGAATTTGTGTCAGCAGTGTCATCCATAGCAGAGTCTACTTCTCCCTGAGTGTCACTCCACTCATATTCACCATGGTCCATTTTATCAACAGAATCATAAAATTCCTTGTCTTCCCCACTGTCTGCAAGGGAGTCATTCTGATGGGTAACATCATGCCAATTGTAATGAGGAGTGTTGTTTCTTCGCCATCGACTTGTCTTTGGAAGAGGACAACTCGATTCTGGATCCAAAAACCTAGTAATATAATCAAGTTCTATTTTAACATGTGACAGTGCTTTCAAGTAATCATATGGTAAAGTCATAAAATGTCTTTAACCCTCTGGTACTGTTTAGTTATATTTGTGTTTTAGAAAGTTTTACCATTTTTACTTCATCGAAATGGTCACAGCTTGGTGACTTTTGTGGCACTTGCTGAAGTATCAGAATCAGCCATTTGGGAAAAATCACACAGCAATGAATGGGGCTGAACCCTGAAACATCAAGTGTGCAAAACAGAGAGACAGATTGGGTTTGAGACTGTTTACTGTAAGTTGAGCCGGAAGACTCAACTTAAGCTGGGAAAACACTAGCTGAAACATTCTAAGATTTAACTCAACACACTAAAAGTTTCCTTCGACTGAAGCATATTTAAATACGTACACACAGATTTTAAACACCGACTGTAAACACTGACTAAATGCAACTGGCTCTGACTCAGCAGGTTTGGGCAGTGTCAGTCGAAAGCATCAGTCACAATCCGCCTCACAGTCATTAAGTGCGTCACCGAAATCAGATCATAGCCAGATAAATCAAGTTCTGATCAAGCATTCCTGTTAATTTTTGTTACATTTTGAATTTTGATGTTATAATTAGATTACAAAATGTTTTTACTGTAATCATGATGTAAAAACTGACACTTCATATGAACATTTATAAATAAATAAATAAATAAATAGGCTTCTTGTTATTTAGATGATTTTCTTTATTTATTTCCACCAGATGCATTGGCAGATTAACCGTATGGGCAATTGGGCAAGTAGGGGCACCACATCCAGGGGGGCACCACGCAAATAAATGTTCTGCGGTAAAACAAGCAATGTACAAACATCTATCTAGCCGTGGCCTATACATAGGCTACCCTTTCATCAACGTACTAAGGTCTCTGAAAGTTTTGTTAAAAGTTTTTTTTTTTCTCAGCCATTGGCAATCAAGAAAGGGGCAAAGTGTAAACGAGTGAGTTTGTAAGTTTTATTTTCAGTTCAAATCCTCACAAAACTATATGTAGCTATATACGGTGCTATTAGACCGCCCGTCAAAAACTTGTTTAAAATTAAAAATTGTGCTATCATTGGGCAAATAATACACTGAAACAACTAAATAGTCTTTATTCACACATAATAACCAAAAACTAATAAACCAAAAAATATAAATAGGCTATTTTATTTTTAATTTGGTATGGCCTCCTTTGGCCTTGATAAAAGCTTGCATTCTTGCTGGCATCATTTTTATGCACTTTTCCACAGTATCTGTTGTTACTGACTTCCAAATAGTTTAGTTTTTCCCAAAGACTTACTTTTGATTAAACTTTTGTGCAATCTATCTTAGTATCATTCAGTCCCAACAATAATTATATTTTAGCATTAGAAACACTACTAATCATAAAGTTGTATCTTTCTTTTATAAATATGATAAAACTAAAGACTTTTTGGAGATATGAAGGATGCAGTACTACTCTATATTAGACCGCCGGTCAAAAACTTGTTTAAAACTAAAAATTGTGTTATCATTGGGCAAATAACAAACTGAAACAACTAGTCTTTATTCACACATAATAACCAAAAACTAATAAACCAAAAAATATAAATAGGCTATTTATCTTTATTTTGTATGGCCTCCTTTGGCCTTGATAAAAGCTTGCATTCTTGCTGGCATCATTTTTATGCACTTTTTCCACAGTATCTGTTGTTACTGACTTCCAAATTGTTTAGTTTTTCCCAAAGACTTACTTTTGATTAAACTTTTGTGCAATCTATCTTAGTATCATTCAATCCCAACAATAATTATATTTTAGCATTAGAAACACTACTGTGACTAAAGATTTTACACAGACTGGTGGATTAACCATTACATAAACATAACAATGGTAATTTTGGTAATCACTGATAGTTAGTTTAGGGCAGCTGTGGCACAAACCTTTTGGGTGGTGGCCTAATAAATTTGTTAAGCACTGTATATGTAATTGCAAACAAGATCATGCACTCATTGTTGCATTTCTGAATACACCCTTTTTACACAAGGGAGTAAAACATTAGAAAATGTTTTTGGAAATTAAATATGAATGACAACAATAACTCTAAAAAGAGTATCCACTCTTTCTTTTTTTCCATAGAGTCTGAAGTGATTAACAGATTGGATTATTATTATACCTGTAACAGTTGGCTTCACTAGTTATAAAATGTTTCAATTTGCTGCATACAGTTCAGATTTATATCACATCTTAGAACAGATTACACCTGTAAGAGGTGGGTTCACAAGTTATAAATAATTTATATCATAATATATTACATTAATTATGTAATAATAAAATAATTATATAATCATTTCAGAATACACTGTAAAAAGTGGTAACCTGATTTTGTAAGGATTTTTGTAGCCTTGTTATCAGATCAGTTTATTAATATAACATTTTGCAAAAAAAAAAAATCTAAATTATCACATGAAGCATATTTCATTCATTCATTTTTTTTAATCTATTTTTTTTTCTTTCTTGTTGTAAAGAAAGAAAAACTTTCTTTACAACAAAAACAAATAATCATATCAATTTATTTTTTCTTTATTTTTTCTCCGGTCTGCAAACAATACAAGTGTGACTACAGTAAATGAACAATACTAGAGGGTTTAAAAACTTTCTTTACAACAAAAACAAATAATCATATCAATAACAGTATTGTATAAGACGTACAATGTCCATAAATATGAAAAAGAGTTTGCATGTTTTAAATTTATTCATTATTATTTGAAATGTATACAATTTTTAATGCTTAACTTCAAGCTGTAAAAATAGGCTACCTTTTGTAAGGACCTTTTGATATGCTTTTATTGATTTTTCAAAAATGTCTAGTTTTTTAATTATTTCATTTTGATCAGAGTTTTGAGTTTCAGTTGAGCTATATAATTCTTGGAAATGATTCTTCCATATCTCTCCATCTTGGATAGCCAGATATTCTTGATTTGATTTGTTTAATAATTTCCATTTATCCCAGAATTTGTTTGAATTTATAGATTTTTCGATCTCTTCAAACTGGTCTTGCAGAAACTGAGCTTTTTTCCGGCGGAGTGTGGCTATGTATTGCCTCAGTGCCTCGCAGTAATGAAGACGGAGGTCCTGGTTTTCTGGTTGACGGTGTTTTTGGTTGGATAAATTTCTGAGGTTTTTTCTCAGAGCCTTACAGTCTGAATCAAACCATCTGTCAGTGTCCAACTCTCTCTCTCTCTCTCTCTCGCTCTCTCTGTCTCTCTCGCACTCTCTCTCTCTCTCTCTCTCTCTCACACACACACAAACACACGATGCGCAAAACTCCGCATTTGAACAGTCAATAGCAAATACTTAAACTAATAACAAAACAGTAGCTGATTCAGAAGCGCCAGATTGTCATAGCAAAGTCAGAATTACCTCCTCTCCTAGGTTCACGAAACGGTCGTCTATAAAATGCATTGCTGTTCTGTTGTAAGTCATCTTAAAGATTCCTAAATGCATCTACTTTCGGAAGGCCAAATAAAGTGCTTTTGCTTTCGCCTAGAAACACAGCGTCTCCCTGACATGGCTGCTTCAACACTAACTGCGGTTACTGAAACCATGCCTTCTTTCTTTGCGTGAACATTTGGGCGGAATTATGCTAATATTTCCACATAGTGAGGTAGATATGTGGGGGCGTGTTAGAACGAGCCGTTTTAGGGGGGCGTGGCAGAGTCTTAACTTTGATAAAGAATATCTCTTTGGTTTTGAGACTTTAGTCTTTGCAACTTCAGGGATCATATCTATGCACAATCAGCTTGTAACACTCCAAAGAGAAAGGAAAACTTGAAATCGCATCATATGACCCCTTTAATATTTTATATGAATGCCTTCTCAATGTAACAAAGTGATAATTTCCGGGTTTTTTTTCATTCGATAATAAATTGATAATAATATCATAAATCGGTTAGTTTCGACTGGCAGCGCTGCTACACGAATCGGCTCACGTCTGTTCCGCACTTCCGTCAAACGGTTCCGAACAGAACCGATTGCGCGGGACTCGATGAAAGAGATGAAGCGGTCAGAAGAAGCAGTGAATTGTAGCTACATCACTGACCTGTTCAGGGCTTCAAGTGCAGGTCAGTTTAATCTGTAAATACGCTAGAAAGTTTTGTCTTTATTAGCATAGTTGAGTATTAAACTGCTAGTATCTGTTAGGCTATCATTAGCACCCCATTATTATCATCATTCAGAATGCTGTGCTAAAGGACATCAATATCGATTGTAAAGTTACATTAAAAAAATAGCAAAGACAGATATTCACATGGACGTATTGTACAGGGAGGGAGGGAGCTAGAGCAGACAGCAACATATACAGGTGCATCTCAATAAATTAGAATGTCGTGAGATGCACCTGTATTGAATATATTTTAAAATGTAATTTATTCCTGTGATTTCAAAGCTGAAATTTCAGCGTCATTACTCCAGTCTTCAGTGTCACGTGATCCTTCAGAAATCATTCTAATAGAGTGGAACTATGACGTCAGAACCCGGAAAAGTAATTCGCAGCGGGTTCCTTCGAGATTTTCCTATGGGGTTTTATAATGGGGTTTTTCAATTTATGAGTAAAATAAAGCCTGTGGCAAGCATAACTTGACGATACTTCTACATTTTGTTCTACAATGTAAACTGCATACACTCACAGCCCAAACTTTCTTATCTAGTTACTTATTAAAAACATACGTTTTCAAAAATTAACAAAACTGCTTCAAAATTTTTGTTTTGGGTATGGATGTGTGTAATTTACGTTGTAGAACAAAACGTAGAAGTATTATCAAGTTATGTTTACCACAGGCTTTATTTTACTCATAAATTGAAAAACCCCATAGGAAAATCTCGAAGGAACCCGCGGCGAATTACTCTTCCGGGTTCTGACGTCATAGTTCCCCAACTCTATATGCTGATTTGCTGCTAAAAAAACATTTATTATTTTTATTACGTTGAAAACAGGGTTACTTTGTTGAATAATTTTTATTACGTTGAAAACAGGGTTACTTTGTTTAATAGAAAGTTCAGAAGAACAGCATTTATCTGAAATAGAAATCTTTTGTAAAATTATTAATGTCTTTATCATCACTTTTGATCAATTTAAAGCATCCAGTGTTTCCCCTAGGTTTACGGCTTTTGGGGCTTTTTTTCTTATTTTTTTTCTGGACTCCTTTTTAATGGTTAAATTACATGTTATTAATCAAAGAGCATGTCTAATTAATTAAAATCATGAAATTTAAACAATTTAACATCAATTTATTAAAAGTTTAACAAATATTACATGTTTAGAGCCCTATGAAACGTTTTATTTTTCCAACCTCATGTTTTATTGTAACCAAATTCTGTTTTAGCATGTCTAATTATTTGAAAGCGTAAAACAAGTTTCATTTATTCTTACAATAGCCTTATGATTTTTTGCTCAGAAATTCTGTGCTGTGTGTT
>NW_015555788.1:51133-52206 GCF_001515605.1 Sinocyclocheilus anshuiensis | reverse complement strand
TTTGATGAATAGACAGTTCAGAAGAACAGCATTTATCTGAAATAGAAATCTTTTGTAACATTATTAATGTCTTTATCATCACTTTTGATCAATTTAAAGCATCCAGTGTTTCCCCTAGGTTTACGGCTTTTGGGGCTTTTTTTCTTATTTTTTTTCTGGACTCCTTTTTAATGGTTAAATTACATGTTATTAATCAAAGAGCATGTCTAATTAATTAAAATCATGAAATTTAAACAATTTAACATCAATTTATTAAAAGTTTAACAAATATTACATGTTTAGAGCCCTATGAAACGTTTTATTTTTCCAACCTCATGTTTTATTGTAACCAAATTCTGTTTTAGCATGTCTAATTATTTGAAAGCGTAAAACAAGTTTCATTTATTCTTACAATAGCCTTATGATTTTTTGCTCAGAAATTCTGTGCTGTGTATTTACATTTTGTTTTAAGGCATAAACATTCATTTAATCTATCTTTTAAGTAATGAAAATTAAACAAATTTTATTTTTTGGAAAATAAAGGTCATTTAATATTACAATTAAAACATTGAAGAAATATTGAATGCTTATTCCTTAAAAATAAGGTTTTAATAATTTTAGTAGTAGTAGTAGCAGCCTGTTACGTACATTCTACTGAACAATAGTAATATATTTCTGCCAATGCCCTCAAGTTAAACCGAACTTTTATTGTGACGGGTTGCCGTGAATACCTTTACAATTCTGTGTATGTAAGATATGACGCTAGTTTTACTCAAATGAAATGCTCATTAAGTGACTCTCAGAGCAGTTCTGGAGATGATGTTCATGTATTTATGTCCCCTAGAGAGTATTTGTGTAGTAAACAAAACCGCGTGTCTTGATTCATTCACAGAGAGACACGCAGAACATGCAGGATTCATGTCTTTTTGTGGCTTAATATTTACAGATACTAGTCCATATGGCAATTTGATTTAAGTGTAATGACCTACTTTTGATTAATTCATTAAAAATTTGACAAATTCCGTGACATTCCACGTTATTCAGTAAATTCTGTTTTTATGACTGGATTCTGCGTTTTTCACATCGCAGAAATC
>NW_015555788.1:49021-50773 GCF_001515605.1 Sinocyclocheilus anshuiensis | reverse complement strand
AGGTTTTAATAATTTTAGTAGTAGTAGTAGCAGCCTGTTACGTACATTCTACTGAACAATAGTAATATATTTCTGCCAATGCCCTCAAGTTAAACCGAACTTTTATTTTGACGGGCTGCCTTTACATTTCTGTGTGTATATTATATGAGGATAGTTTTACTCAAATGAAACGATCAAATGCTCATGAAGTGACTCTCAGAGCAGTACTAGAGATGTTGTTCATGTATTTATGTCCTCATTAGTGAGACGGCAGCAGTTAATATCACCGGAAGCGACCAAAATAGAGACCAAAATGACATGCCATCGTGTAAATAAGATAAATAACATAAACAGTAATTTAATTTATCTTTTAATTAATGAAAATTAAATATTGTATTTTTGGAAAATAAAGGGGATTTAATATTACAATTAAAACATTAAAGAAATATTGTATGATTATTCCTTAAAAATAAGGTTTTAATTTTAGTAGTAGCCTATTACATTCTACTGAACAATAGTAATAGCCTATATATTTTTTTGCCGCAATGCCTTCAAATTAAACCGAAATGTTATTTTGATGGGTTGCCGTGAATACCTTGTTTTACTCAAATGACACGAGCATTAGTTTGTTTAATAAAAGAACAAGGTATATACCTGTTCTATAGGAAAGGTAACTTTAAATGACTTCTGTTGTGATCTGGCGCTATAGAGAAACTATAATTAAATAAAATTAACTTGACCTTCCGGGGTGGGGGGGGGCTAATATAACAGCAGGGGAAACACTGAGCATCCTTGCTAAATAACAGTATTAATTTCTATGATCCCCCCCCCCAAAAAAAATAACTGTTTTAAATATTGATAATAATAATAACAACAAATATCTTTCTTGAACAGCAAATTAGCATATTAGAATGATTTCTGAAGGATCATGTGACACTGAAATCTGCAGTACTGATGCTGAAAATTCAGCTTTTTGATCACAGAAATAAATTACATTTTAAAATATACCCCAATCGAAAACAGTTGTTTTAAATAGTAAAAATATTTCTCAATATTACTGCTCTTGCTGTACTTTGGATCAAATAAATGCTGGATTGATGGGGGGAGCGGCAGAGATATTGGGTAAAATGAAGAAAAGGAAAAGGGAAGTGAAGGTGCGTCACAATACACTTAAGGCAAGGAGAGAGGAGACCAGGGATACATGAAACAATAGTCTTTTAATCCAAACATCCAAGGAATTACACGGGGCAGACAGGAGCACAGGAAACACCAGGGTTGACGTATAATCTCGGACAAGGACAGACAGCACAGACTCGAACTTAAATGCAAGGGATAATTAACAAACACAGGTGTACTGAATGACTAATTAACTGGGAAGCGGAACACATGGGGAAGAAACTGGGTCACAGAGCACAACAAACAGTCCAGGGGCGTGACATTACTCCCCCCTCCCGGTAGGTGCATCCTCACACCGTAGAAACAACATGGGGAGGGGGCTCAGGAGAAGGACGGACACCCGGGAGGGGGCCGGCAGACAGAGTCCAGGGAGGAGACGACAGAGGGAGGAGCCAGGGAGGAGACAGGCGGGGCTTGGAGCAGGAGGAGTCCAGCAGGACCCAGGCCACAGCCATGATGTCGACCCACGGTGGAGCCGACGGAGGGAGGAGCCCTGGAGGAGGAATGGCCGCCGACTCCAGAGGGCCGACCAACGGCGGCGGAGCAGGTGGTGGAGGAGCCCGAGGCGGAGACGGAGAGCCGATGAGCCAGGGCGAC
>NW_015555788.1:26738-48111 GCF_001515605.1 Sinocyclocheilus anshuiensis | reverse complement strand
CAATGATGGTGGGCTGAGGGCGAGCAGAGGGGCTGCCAGACGACAGCGGTGGAGGAGGCTGGAGCGGGTGGGAGGCGGTCATTTTCGAGGAGTGGCCACAGGAGGGCGCTTTCTAGGAGGGAGCACTGGAGGGCGCTCTGAACTGAATTCAGGGGCTGGAACCCTTTCCTTGTCCTTTTGGCACTTTCGCCCCGCCATACTCCGCTCACCCTCAGCCGCGGTGCAGGGGGCAGAGCTCCTCTCCGTGCTCACACCGTCCATGGCTTTCTCCCTCCTGGCAAGCGTTGTTGCCGGCTCACACACCTTGACTGACGATACTCCTGGGAACCGGCGGGGAATGGAGATCCATTTCTCGCCAGTGTCCACTCCACAAAGGCGGCGAATTCCGCTCGAGGGCCATCTTCGGACGACGGCATCGTCCGGGTAGGTGGTGAGATGGGCAATAGCCAGAAACAGTCTGGTATGACCCTCGAGCGAATTTTCCCCCTGCTCCAGCAGGAGGAGGATTAATTCAGGGCGAAGGAGGGGATCCATATGGGTACACAACGGAAACAAAAACACTGAGAGATAAAACTCAGAAACAAAACGGAGGGGAGACACGGAGGTAACTGTATTTTGGTCCGAGATTCTGTCACACTACCCTTAAGGCAAGGAGCGAGGAGACCAGGGATACACGAAACAATAGTCTTTTAATCCAAACAGCCAAAGAATTACATGGGGCAGACAGGAGCACAGGAAACACCAGGGTTGACGTATAATCTCAGACAAGGACAGACAGCACAGACTCGAACTAAATGCAAGGGATAATTAACAAACACTGGTGTACTGAATGACTAATTAACTGGGAAGCGGAACACATGGGGAAGAAACTGGGTCACAGAGCACAACAAACAGTCCAGGGGTGTGACAAGGTGCAGTGAAAGAGAGAACCTTTAATTATTTTCCACGGACTTGTGGTTTCAGAAATTGTTGTGGATGTATAGGCTATATACAGAAAAAGGCGGCCAAAATTTTGGGGTACAACAGCTTGTCCCTGGAGCAGTACCCTTAAAAGGACATATTTGTTCATTTTTTTTTACCCCTAATTGGTAGACCTGTTCCTATTAGGGGTTAAAAAGGTACGAAGATGTCCTTAAGAGTACTGATACAGTGTCAAGCTGTTGTACCCAAAAAGGTATGATTTTGGCCCCCTTTTTCTGTGTGGCCTGGATGAGTGTGAGATTTCCCGGTTTGAATTTGCGTCCCTGAATGAAACCATATACTATTAGAATAAACACGTTTTTTGCTTTGCCGACATTTCAATTATCTGATTGACAGAATATTGATGCTGAAGAATTAAAGATTTTTTTTTTAATCCTATTTAGAAAACGAGGTTCATGCTGATACAATGGATAAAATGGGATGTGCTTCCAACCAATAAAATTATACATGGCCGCTGTGAAATTGGTTGTATATGTGACGTTTCATACGAAGATGAGTCAAGCCCTGCAAAAATTTTAAACATTGGTAAGTAACGTTATGTGCTTGTAATATGTCTGTGCTGTGATAAAATTGATGCAAACTTTGATAATTATTACTATTTATAATTTAAGGAACTAGATCTGCGATGCTGAAGCAGCTAAATCAGGACAGGGCCTGAAGGAAATGGAGAAAAATTAGGGAGAGGGCAGTGCAAAAAATACCGCCGAATACTGTCGGAGAGCTCCAGCAGTGAGGAATATGAGGTAATTTAGGATTTGGTGTATGTGGTGGTAATTTCAGACAATATTGTGTCAAAACAACAATCTGACACAATATTAATGCAGTGTTTCTCACAGCCTTACACTCCATATTACTAATGGTTGTATTTATGATTTTTCAGCCATTTCAATTACAATCATCCTAAAATTGCTTTTATTACTCATTATTGCATTTGGTCTGATGCTCCATGCCATGCTTAGCTCCTCATTTTGCCTCTGGAGTGCTTGGCCCCGCAATTGCTGCTTGCAGCTATATTTGGGTTTTATTATTATGTATACAAGTGGTTCATACTGATTACCTAAGCTAATATGTGTTTAAGTATTACCTACACCAGGGGTACTCAACAGGTGGCCCGTGGGCCGCATCCGGCCAGCCAGCATTACATTTGTGGCCCGCGTAATGCTAAATATGAATGTATTTTTATTATAATTTGCATTCAAAATTACCGTGACTAATTTTTATCGTAACGTTTGTAGCGAAAAAGCACAGAGACTGGGCAAGAATGAATCTTTATAGTGCGCATGTATCGAGCACCTGTGTTTGCACACTCTATCAAATGCGTGAGACTGTGCACGTATGTTAAAAATGAAATAACTTTATTTCTGCATCATTTAATGCAGTTGACACTCCTGAAACTTTGCAGTGTATAAGTGGCCAATGATCCTCTTAGCAGCATGAAAAACAAAACTTTTATTCTTAATGTCAATTAGGGCTGGGCGATATGACCAAAATCTTATATCACAACATGAGTAATTAATTTTATATAACAATATATTATGATATAGTAATTTTATCTTTAAATAAGATTTTTATGATATCATTCATGCATTTCATCACTCTGAAGTGTCAATAGTGCAATATTTGTTATATATATTTAAATACTGCGATATATATGAGATAGCAAAGTCTCTAACGATAGACATTTATTTCGTGGTAACGATATATCGTCATACCACCTAGCCCTAATGTCAATGTGTTATAAACAGAAAGCAAGCAGAGAGTGGTCTCATTACAGAGCTGTCGTCACTCATGCTGCCATCACGTGCTATCGGAAATTTCATAATTCCCACTTCTGAAATCGTGGTTATGAGCTCAACGCATTCAAGTCACGCATTTGAAATAGGAGGACGTTTATTTGCAATTTTTACCTAGGAAACGCGTATTTACAATAATTCCGAGAGCATTTGAAGGCAGCATTAATTGAGCTCAATATCTTATTTGTCGTGTTCACAATGTTGGTTATAATTAGAGGATTCGCTAGACTGTGACTGAATAAAAAAAAATAAAAAATTGGTTTCTGACCAGATTCAAAAGTATAGCCAGGTAATAATTAATAATAACAACCCTCTACGGACACCTTGGCAATTGAATCGCCATTGGCTGGTTTCTATAGTGTGATCTTAATGACAATGTCGAGAGCGCATAATGTTACGCGATCCATGTGCGCGAGGACGAATCTCTCCACTCCCAAGCGGATTTACTTCACTCACACAAAACTGGACGTGTGCTTTTAACATACATCGTTCCGCAAACACCCCATACAGTACCAGACCAAACGCGATTTCAGCACATCTCCACACACACAAAACAAGTGTTTCCTAGCAAGGACAACTGCGCTAAACACTGAGACAAGAAATAAATACACTTATGAGCTGCTTTTAACTTCTGCTTCTGCTTTTAATGCGCATTTTGAAGTATCGCATCAGAATCGAGTGATGGAAACGCTGAATTTCGAATAAAAATGCCTTAATTCACAAAAAAAGTTTTTACGCTCGCTTGAGGTGGTTTTTGACTTGTGCGAAAAATGGTTAAGGCTGATTTATACTTCTGCGTCGGACCTACGCCGTAGGCTATGCATCAGTTTTTATTTATACTTCTGCGTCGTTGCCCGCGTTAACGTGCAGTACACATGCAAACCTCTAGTCTGCAGTGTCCACGGGCATGTTGCTGATGTATCCCGCAGTACCACGGTAAAAGTACGGCGTAGGTTCGACGCAGAAGTATAAATTGGGCTTTAATGCGAATAAATTCCTCCAAGCGCATCAAAAAAGTCACGTGACTTTGGACTATGGGACGGCAAATCCTGACTAACCAGCGGACCGATCTTGTTCCACAGCATCTGAAATGCCCGAGCAAGTCTGTCATCAAAGTATTTCTGTAATTGCCTCCCAGAACTGTTAAACGACTGCGTTCCCAAACAGCAGCATCCACCTCCGAAAGCAATAACCGCATTCATTGTGCTTAGTGATGTATAGTGTCTGTAGTAAACCTTACTACATTTAAATTACAACTGGTTGAGGCGGCCAAATATGGACCAGATTCCGGTCAGAGAATCAGGAGAGCAGGAGAAGTCTTTAGATTGAGACATTTATTTTACTCCAATATATGCATCTGCATGCCTCTGGTATGAAATTAGATCGTTTGTATTATATGAACACATTACAGAAAACATAGCAGCAGCACAAACAAAGACAGACAGCGGTCTTCACTGGCAGGTAACACTAATAATTGTCCCTCTAGGAAACTTTAGTTCCTAAAATAGGCTTTCTGACACAGAAAGCCCCCAATTATCTGGCAAGATAATTGAACACTCTAAGAAAGTCTATCAGGGGTACTCGTGTCATTATCCTCAAGATGAGAAAGAGGGATCAATCGCACAACTGGACGAGTGTAAGTTTTGTCTGGCGGCCAAATATGGACCAGATTCCGGTCAGAGAATCAGGAGAGCAGGAGAAGTCTTTAGATTGATACATTTATTTGCTCCAATATATGCATCTGCATATGCCTCTGGTATGAAATGAGATGTGGTTTGTATTATATGAACACATTACAGAAAACATAGTAGCAGCATAAACAAAGACAGACAGCGGTCTTCACTGGCAGGTAACACTAATAATCGTCCCTCTAGGAAACATGAAATGAACTTTAGTTCCTAGTTCCTAAAATAGGCTTTCTGACACAGCTGCCCCCAATTATCTGGCAAGATAATTGAACACTCTAAGAAAGTCTATCGGGGGTGCTCGTGTCATTATCCTCAAGATGAGGAAGCGGGATCAATCGCACAACTGGACGAGTCTAAGTTTTGTCTTTAACCTTGACTCTGACGATACGAATTCTACCGTCAGCTCCAGGTAAGGTCTATGTTACGGTTCCTACAGGCCAGAGCTAGCGTGGAAGTTGTGGATCTACAACAAGTACGACTTGCCCTACTGTCAGTTCCCTGCCCTCGGTCGTCCACTTGTGACGTCCCTGCATGTCTGGGAGGTATTGGCGAATAAAGGCAGCCCAGAAACAATCAGCCAGCACCTGGCTATGTCTCCATCTTCGTCTTCCAAGCAGGTTGTTGGAGTCATACAAGACCTGAGGTAGCGAGGCATCTCGACGACCCATAAGAAGTAGGTTTGGGGTCACAGGATCCACATCCGCAATATCCGAGGATACGTAGCCAAGTGGCTTGGACTATAGCCTAACGCGGACGGAATATGCCACATTTTGGACGAATAAATCAAAAGTAGGTCAGTACACTTGAATCAAAACGCGATATGGACTAGTGTCTATGAATATTAAGCCGCGAAAAGACTATCCTGCACATTCTGCGTGTCTGTGGAAATCAGGTGCGGACTGACCATCGGAAGAACCGGGACAATTCCCGGTGGCCTGGCAGCCGATTTGGCCCGCTATTTTAATATTATTATTGTATAATTACCTGCCGAATGTACTAAAGCGATTATTTTCCGAATTCGCCATTCGATAATTAAATCTCTAATAAATCATGAATCGGTTAGTCGTGACTGGCAATGCTGGCGTGCTCTCTGCGCCTAAGTATCAGTAAACTATTTCTTATGATTTTAAATCTGCATTGAACTTCAGATCAATCTCAAATTAAAAGGCGGTACTAAAATCTGATTTTGAGGTGGATGTGTTCAAATTTGATCATCTTAATTGAAGTGAGGAAGGATTTTGAAAGTCTGAGCACTACTGTAAGGTTAACCCTGCATGGTGTAAATGTTTGAAAATGATTAACAGTTGCAAATAAACATTCATTAGAAATTTAGAAAAGTAATCAAAAAGTAATCAAAAGTAATCAGTTACATTACTTTAATAAAGTAATTGAAAAAGTTACACTACTATTGCATTTTAAATAGGGTAACTTGTAATCTGTAACCTATTACATTTCCAAAGTAACCTTCCCAACACTGTCCACTTGTGACGTCCCTGCATGCCTGGGAGGTATTGGCGAATAAAGGCAGCCCAGAAACAATCAACAAGCACCTGGCTATGTCTCCATCTTCGTCTTCCAAGCAGGTTGTTAGAGTCATACAAGACCTGAGGTAGTGAGGCATCTCGACGACCCATAAGTAGTAGGTTTGGAGTCACAGGGTCCACATCCGCAATATCTAAGTATACGTAGCCAAGTGGCTTGGAGTTCAGGATGCTTTCAACTTCTACCAGAAGGGTCTGCTGTACTGGTTCCGGCACTGACTGCTCTCTGATCTCACGGAATGCTGCCTTAACTGATTTTATCTCACACTCCCAGGTTCCCCCAAAGTGAGGAGCATTTGGGGGGTTATGGTGAAACCGAATTTTCTGCTCTGCCAGCTGTTCCCGTAGCTTTAGTGACATGGCTTCAAAGGATTCCCGTAACCCCCGATCACCTCCAACGAAGTTGGTGCCATTGTCGCACAACAGCTCCATAGGCTTGCCACGTCGGGCTATAAAACGGCGCAGGGAGAGCAGGAAAGCGTCACTGTCCATATGCTCCAATAGATCCAGATGTACACAACGTGTCGTTAGGCATTTGTAAATAATCCCCCACCTTTTCTCTTGGCGGCGCCCAATTTTGACTGCGAATAGGCCAAAGCAGTCTATGCCAGTAGAATAGAAAGTTGGCTTATACAGATTTAACCTGCAGGGGGGCAGATCTGCCAGACGTGGGGTTTGAGGCTTGGCACGCCAGAACTGACAGTCTCGACAGGTGTGCTGGTGTTTACGAACTGCTTCTCTGCCTCGAAGTATCCAATACTGGCGGCGCAGTTCTGCTAGAACCCTTTCTGAGCCAGGGTGAAGGAGTCGTTGATCTGTCTCCTTGATCAAGAGCTTAGTGATATGATGGTTAGGGTCTAATACAATTGGGTGTATGGCCTCTAGGTCGAGGTCACTAGCACGCCGTAGCGGTCCGCCCACTCTAATGAGACCAGTGGCATCATCCTATTCAGGGGCAAGTGAGCCTAAGCGACTGTTTTGTGGAACAGGATGTCCGGCCTTTAAATGTCTAACCTCAATAGGAAAGGAGTCCATTTGAGCCTGTGCCAGAAGTAGCTTTTCCGCTTCAATATATTCAGAAGCCTCCGTAGGAGAGTCAGTGTCAGTGGTAGCCGCCCCATGCAGGGATCTAACAGTGGCCTGGACGAGCTCTTGCCATGTGTGGAATTGGCTTGGATCAGGAATAGAACTACTAGGTACTGAAACAGTTCCAATAAAGGCTGATTTCTTCAGTTCATTGCAGTCAGGCTCTCCTTCAGTTTTGGGCATTGATGGCCATTGGTCAGGTGACTGAATCAGGAAGGCTGGACCTGAGCTCCACTGATGATGGCCTGCTAACTCGGTCAGTCTAAGACCTCGTGTGATGTGGTCGGCAGGGTTGTGACTTGACTCCACATACTTCCATTCAGACATCTCTGTTAAAGTCTGTATCTCTGCCACACGTGTCCCTACAAACACTTTGTAGCGGCAGGATTCAGATGTCAACCAGTACAACACAGTGGTAGAGTCAGACCAGAAGGTGACTTTGTGGACAGGTATGGTCAACTCTGTTTGGATCACCTTCCCCAACTGGGCGCCGGTAAGGGCAGCACATAGCTCCAAACGAGGCATAGACAGGCATTTACAAGGTGCTACTCTAGATCTGGCCAAGACAAAGGTAATTATAACCTGTCCTTGATCATCTGTGCTGCGTAGGTATGCCACTGAACCGTAGGCCCTTTCCGACGCATCACTAAAGACATGAAGCTCTCGAATGGCCGATGGGTTGTCAGCAGAGGCTGGGGTGTATGCTCGAGGGAACTGCAGCTTGGTAAGAGTTGGAAGTTCTCCTACCCAGGTGAGCCAACTTTCTCTCAATTGTAACAGCTCTATGGGGTCGTCCCAACCAAGGTTGTGCTTCCAGAGGTCTTGGATGATAACTTTGGCCCTGGTCGTGAACGGGATAATGAACCCCAAAGGGTCATACTGACTCGCCAAAGTTTTATATATGGTTTTATATATATAGGCTCAACAGTCTCCACAGAACGTAAGTTGTACCCCAGAGTGTCATTGATGCAATCCCACCACAGACCAAGAGTGAGTTCCTGGAGGTCGGTACTGCTTTGTGTTAACCAGCGTTTGCTATTTGCGGACCTGGCCTCTGGAGGTAGGTGTTGGGTTACCGATGGCACATTGCATACCCACTGTCTAATCTCGAAGCCCCCTTCGGAAAGGAGCTGGCGCAGCTCATCCACTATCGCTTTAGCCTCACTTGTCGTTGGTACACTGTGAAGGTAGTTGTCGACATAGAATGAATGTTCCACAATATCAACTAATTCGGCCATATCATCTTTGTGCCCTTGGACGTGGTGTTGGAGGGCATGAATGGCACAACAGGGGCTGCATGTAGTGCCAAACGGAAGCACCTGACACTCATATATCTCAGGTTCTGCTTTCCTGCACATGTCTCTCCAAAGAAAACGCAGTACAGATTTGTCCACAGGCAGCAAACGGACTTGGTGGAACATACCTTTGATGTCCCCACTGATAGCAACAGTGTGCTGGCGGAATCTCAGGAGGACACCTAGTAAGGATGGTCCCAAAGTTGGCCCTGGTAGCAGCTGATCATTCAAAGACTGTCCTTGATGTTGCAAGGAGCAGTTGAAGACAATTCTGTGTTTACCATTGTGTTGCACCATGTGGTGCGGAATGAACCAGGACTCTGCACTTTGGTCCGCTTCCTCGGCAGTTATCTTAGCCACATAACCAGCTGACTCCAACTTACGGATCTCACTGCAGTAAACTTTAGCCCTCTCAGGATCCCGTGCCAATCTGCGCTCAGTACGCCGTAAACTGGGAAGAACCGCTGTTTTATCTGCATGGAGTAAGCTCAGAGGGGTTCGTCTCAGCAATGGGGTAGCATATCGTTGTATACAGTCCACTGTCACTCTGATGGTGGCATTTTGCAGCAAGGTGTAAGTCTCTTTGTCCTGTTTGGACCTGGTAACCATCTTGGTATTGTATGGGAGGGTGTCAACTTGCCAGAGTCTTTCCACATGATGGATCAGGTCATCACGGGTTGGAACTGTCATAATGGGGAGGCACTGCTGATTTCCCCGTGAGGGCTGCATGGGACTCATCGGGCCTTGGAGAGACCATCCTAGTTGTGTATGAACAGCAATGGGCTACTTACTGGACCTTTGCATATGGGCTGAACTGGTGTCAGGAGATGCGGCATGTCAGACCCAATAAGAAGCAGTGGTTTCACTCTGTCCATAGGAGGCAGTGGCAGGTCCTTCAGGTGTCGATAAGCCTTCTGGAGAGCAGCAACTGGACAGTCGTGCTCTGCTAGACACAGACCGGTAGCAGTGAATGCATTGTGTATAGCAAACTTCCTCATAGGCTTGGATACTGACGACACCTCAAAATATATACCAGAAGGTGAATTTGTTAAAAAATGGTTCAGTGAAACTAATTTGGTCCCACATATTGCAGTATATGTAGGAAAAAATTGGGAAACAAAAGATGTAGGACCAATGATGAAAAAGGCAGAACAAAGCAAGTGGGAACCAACAGAACATCCATTGATTTTTCATTCAGCTAACAAAAATTATATCAAAATCCATAAGGAGACCCATTAATGGCAACATTGTTTAGACATGCTGTGATTGATGCTATGCCACCAGCCTTAAGGAGCAGGCTGGAGGATGCGGTGGGTTTAAACTCTAACACACACAAAGAGTTTTGTGACCATGTGTCTCATGCCGTAGAACAAAACAGAAAAAATGAGCAAAAGCTCAAGAGCCAAGAGAAAGAACTACAGCGAAAACTAACTCAATGGAGACAAAAACCAATACAGAGAGGCCAGAGAGGAAGATAAGTGGGTCAATAAGTGGGTAAAGTATATTGAAGTACAAATTCCTGAAGCACAGCTACCCAAAATCAGAATTTCATTGCACAATGATATATGATCCAGAAAGAGAAAGAAACAAATAAAAAAAATAAAGAAAGAAAAAATAGAATAAATAGGGCAATTCATTTCTGCTATGATGCTACCAAAAAGACTAGCCTTCCTCATAGGCTTGGATACTGACGACACTTCAAAAGATACAGATGATCCTGCGAGTTCAGTGTGGCACTGGTGAATTGTCTGCAAGGGGAGTAATTCAGGGGTACCAGATAATTTAAGCTGCTGCACTACTGGCTGAAGCACTATTGTTCTCTCTGACCCATCATCAAGAACTGCATGTGTTTCCATAGTTCGTTGACCACTGTGTAGAAGGACTTTAACCACTTTCAGCATGACCTTGGGTGAACGGTTAGGACGATCAAGGTAAATCCTGGTAGGTGGCAAACTGACCATGAGAACAGCCCTGGAAGTGTCATTAACAGAATCATGCAGAACTGTAAAATGTAACTCTTTACAGACACCACATGGACGCTTGAGGTTGCAGACCTCCACTGCATGTGTTCGGCCACACCTCCAGCAGCGCTTTCCCTCTTTAATCCAAGTGATAATTTGAGCTGTAGTTAGTTTCTTAAACTGGTCACAGGCATTGAGGTAATGGTCCCTGCTATCACACTGAGGACAGTATGGCCTGGGCTTTGAGCTAGATTTCTGTGCTGCAGCATCAGGGCCCTTTGTGCCTCTCTCACTGGTGAACAGAACAGGTGTAGATCGCTCCTTTGGACGGGTAGATGTTGTAGGTTTACCATGGGACTTGGGTGAGTCACTCTGAAACAAGGCCGCAGCTCGGCTGGAAATGCGTTTCGCCTGGGACTTAATCTCTAACCAGGTGGCCAGATCAGGGAGTGTATAGGTTTTGTCTGTGCCTGTCTGGAGAATACTCTTGCTCAGGCAATATTCAACAAAGCTATCACGACAGGCAGGTGGCAACTTGCTGAGCAGACGATCCACATGAGAGCCACACATGAGCTCGTAACCATTCTGGCCTTCAAGAGTCCTCAACATGCCTACCAATAATTGTACCGATAAGGCAAAGGAGTCAAAAGCATTAGCATCGCCCAGTCTAAGTGGTGGACTGTTCATGATGGCACCCAGCTCGGACTGCACATGTTGTCTTGGCTGCCCATACTTGTCCTGAAGTACCTGCAGCGCAGCTGAGTATGGATGCGGATGATACATGTAGGCTTTAGCTAGCTGCTGAGCACTGGGAAGCTTCAAATGGCTTAACAGGACGTGGTATTTGTACTGCTCACTGAGATAGCTGTGATTACTTAACAAATTGTCCAATGCCAATTTTAACAGGGCAAAGTCACTCTCATTACCACTTTCAAACACTGGTAGCTTAGGTTGTGGGATGCCATAAGCTGAGGCAAACAGTAGCTCTGTACCAGGGTATGCAGAATGTGTGTGGGGGAGGTGCAGGAATGAGGGTGGCTGAGCAAAGCTAGCATTAGGTGGCATAGCTGATGCCTGCTGGCTAGTAACTGGAGGTTGCAGCTGATGTGCATGTGTACTCACTGGAGGTATCAATGATTGATGTATCACATATGGACTTGTAGGCGGCAGTAGTAGGCTGCTGTGGCACAGACAGCATGCTCATACTCATGGGGTGCGCAGCAGTCTAGAGGAAAAGAAACACTCACGGATTCAGTGGTAGGTAATCTCAGCGCAAGTGGTCTAAGTGACAGCTGTGACGCGTCATCCAGCATTATCTGATCAGCTGAGGAAGGCCGTACGGATGATGTCACTGCTGGTGACTGAGTAAAGGGCTGCTGAGACAACGAGGGAGACTGTGGACTCATGGCTGGACTACTCTGATTAGGTTGAGGTGGAGGCAAAGTGCTGGTTGGTGAGCCTGAAGGCACAGGAGTGGCTGAACCAGAATCTTTAGTAAGCATGGAAGATACAAGCTTTGCTATCTCGAGTTCAGTCTCTGCTTGTTGCAGCTTGCGCTGTCTCTGTAGATGCTTGGACAAAGCCTCCTTAACTGCGAGAGCCTCCTCTTGAATGCGCTGAGCTTCTTTTGCTTTTGTCTGCAGCTGCTGATATTCCATGTCAGCGAGTGAGTCCTCCTGTATCTGCTGCCGGAGACTGTCAAACTGTCTCTGCTTAATATTCTCCTCCAAAACAGCAGTCTGGACATTAGAGAGTTCTGGTGGAAGATAAACGCCAGTGGAGGTAATGGAACGCCTACTGGTCCTGGAATGAGAGCTGGTACCGCTGCAAGACGTTTTCCTCGAGCTGCTTCTACGTTGACTGGGACAGGAAGTAGAAGCTTTAGGAGGATGGTCTTCTGTGGGTCGGTAGCCAACCTCATAAGTTTTACTTTCACTTTCGAGATTTGCGATCGCACGTGCTCTGTGTAAACTACAGCGGCAGTACTTACCACACATTTGACAAGATCAGATGCTTGTCAGTGTTGCTCAGTATCTGTAAATCATTCGCCATCATCCTCAGTCATCTCTCCTTACTCTGTTTATGTGGTAAGTGAAATCTTATGTACTGTAATGTAACAGGCTATACTGCTAGCAAGCAGCTAACCATGTCCCTTTTTAGTGGCTTCGCTTGTGTTATTTTATTAGAACACGTTATTTGCTTTCCGTGCCTTTCTGAATACAGACACCAACCCATCCCTGCAATTCACATCCCCTGCACAGCCTGTAACATAACATTTATTTCCATGATTTGCCATTTTCGCTGTTGTCCTCGCTTGTTTCTTCAAAATACCTGCAGAACTTCTGATGATTTGGCTGTGCAGGCTGGCCTAGAACATGGGAGGGTTACGCGGGTATATGCAAATGTTGGGGGCTTAACTATTAGTGATCCCGACTGTAACGTCACAGTCGGTGTTATGTTCTGATTCGCCTATTTTTCAGTGGTCTTTTGCATGCACAAGATTTACTTAAGAAGGGGGAAACAATGGTGTTTGAGGCTCATGGTATGTCATTTCCATGTACAGAACTGTTATTATTCAACTATGCCAAGGTAAATACAGTTTTCCATTCTATGGCACCTTTAATGAGCAGCAGCTCACAGTCAGCCGCCTGAAAGACGATAATAACGGTCATATTTTCAAATTTAGAAAGGCGCGAACAGTTTCATTGGCCAGTTTCCTGGATGACAGCCAGATTAACCAATCATGATCAAAGCAATAGGTAGAACAACAACCTTTTTTTAGAAAGGTAAAACAACCAATAGAAATTGTTTCAGCGTGGTAATGCAGCGAAATGTATTTAGTTTGTTAATGATGATAATATTTTAACATATACCTTTAGATTTTAGAATGTTTCATGATCAAAATATTGTAAAATGCTAATAAAATAATAATAATGATCTTAAATAATTTAACCCTCTACTGCACGCATTATGATAGACCTATAAAAAAAAATATTTGAATCTTTTTCTTTTCTAAGAATGGCTTAACTTGATTAATTTTTGGAAAAAAATATTATTTTAAGGTACTTTATGATATGTTGCCATACGGCAACAGCATACAATAGTGGATCTAACTTAGAATAAGTGTAAGCTTACTTATAATTAATATTTTTCCTCAGAAATGTTGTTTGTGTTGATTCAATTGGTGCTATTATAAGCTTTAACACAGTACTTACTTATAATTGACACCTTATACATACTTTCCAACAACTTGTGCTTTTATTTATTCTATTCTTTTTTTGCTGAATAATGATTTATAATTGTTTTAATTTCATTACATTTTTCATGAATATTATTTAAACTGCAAATTTATACAGTTAAAACAAATATAATACTGTATATAATGTATCATAAAACACTGACATAAAACCAAAAACATTGCAGTTCATGAAAATTCAGCATTATGCAATCTCTTGAGAGGAAGACTATGAACATGACATGTTACAGCTTAACAAATTGCAGCTGACCTTGCTAGCTAGCTAAACTATTGTAATAATGTCATTCCACTATTGCACAGTGTTGCCGCTTGGCAACACATACATTTGAATGATTTACCAAAAACGAATTTTATAAAAACTTTTTTGAGAGGTGAATATGTCATCATAACATCATAACAGTGATGTTTTAGATTTTTTTGTAGAAGTGACACGGACTGGTCCTTGTTTGTTACTGACGTTTTAGTTTGCTTTCAGCAACTACCGACAAGAGACGGCAGTCTGTCAGAAATCTCGCCACAGAAAAAAAATGCATGTCATGTGACTTAATCAAAGCACATCATTGGCTAAACTAAGGTCTTCTCTTTCCAACAAAAAAAACGAGAAAGTTCTCTTAAAGAGACAGTGGCAAGGAAATTAACACAAAGAGTATGTTGCCATATGGCTACACCATAAAAGGCAGATATGTCTTTTGTATGCTGTTGAAGACATTAAATTAATTCAACATACAGATCTTGTAAAAAAACAACAACATTGATTTACAAGTGTTTGTTAACCTTTTTCAACCATTTAGCATTAAACATTTTTTCAACATTGTTTCAACGTTGAAACAACAACTGTCATTATTTCAACCATATTTCAACGTTGAAGGTTGGTCATGTGCCGGCTGGTTTTCAACCGTTCAGCATTAAAGGAACTATTTTTGAAAATAGGCTCATTTTCCAACTCCCCTAGAGTTAAACAGTTGAGTTTTACCGTTTTCGAATCCATTCAGCCGATCTCCGGGTCTGACGGTAGCACTTTTAGCTGTAGCTTAGCATAGATCATTGAATCTGATTAGACCATTAGCATCTCGCTCAAAAATGACAAAAGAGTTTCTATATTTTTCCTATTTAAAACTTGACTCTTCTGTAGATACATCGTTTACCAAGACTGGCTAAAGTTGCGATTTTCTAGGCTGATATGGCTAAAACTGTTTAACTCTAGGGGAGTTGGAAAATGAGCCTATTTTCAAAAATAGTGGAGTGTTCCTTTAAACGTTGTATCAACGTTAAAACAACTAACCTTATTTCAACCATATTTCAACGTTGAAGGTCGGTCATGTGCTGGCTGGGAAGTCTGCATTGTCCCTTAGGCCTTGCTTAGTGGTAATGCCTTTGCGGCAATGAGCCAAGCTGGAGCATGTCTGCATACTATAGGAATACTGCAGGCATACAGTTAAATCCGTATCATTTGTTAATTCGTTTTTCGTTTTTCGTTCAGGGGTAGAAAAATGAATAAACAGCTTGAATATTCAATTTCTACACATGGCTGGGAATTAAACGGCCCTTTCTGCTGATTGGTCAGTTGAAGCTCAAACCGTGCCCTCATCAGTTCTTCCGTAGTATCACGCAGCCGAATAATAGTCCTCCACTGCTGCAGTTGTAAGGATTCTTAACGCATTTATCGCAACTGCATTTCATCTTTTTTCTTAGGGTTTACAGTGCCTGATTTTGTTTCCAGGCTTAAAAAATACTCTCAGAGGTTGTATAAAACCGGCTAATAAGATCACAGCTTACTAGATCAAAAATGACTGCCAGTTTTTATGGAATATGCAACATACAGTCAATGAGTGGACCATGGGTGTCATTTGAGGGTGAGACTAGGGTTTAGTTGATTAGTTTCAAGGAGCTCTAAAATCCTTCAAGCAATTTTTCCCCTGCTGATATATGGTGTAAGCACAACATTTTGCATGTCAAAAGCATCCTTCTATGTTGACAACCATAGAAAATCTACTTACCGCTTCACACATCCTGCAAAAAGGAAAGATATAAAAGAAACTAAATAAACTTAACATATTAAGAATTAATATTTTAAAAAGCAAAGAATATTAATAAAAAAAAACATCCAGAAAGCCTTTCCTCATAATCTTCCACTTTAAATGTATTATTGTAAACACGCCTTTTCCTTCAAGTTTAACAATTAAGTGGTGAGACCATTATTTTCTGTGGTAATCAACAGCACAGACAGATTAGCTAAACCTTTTCTGAATGTGGGACATTCCTAGCTATAACACCAGTTTGCAACAGGAAAAATAAAGTAATAAGCTGTTGGCAACAAACGGCTAAAAAAAGACAAAAATAAATAAAAATGAGGTAAAAGAGGTAGAGCATAAGAAGCAAAGAAATGCATCAATAAAAGAACTGGGAAATATATCTAAAGTGCAGTGATTTAATTTTACTACCAAGGTCAAGTTAAAACTTTTAATTCAGTGAGAATTTTTAAGAAATTTACACTGAAAGATATTCAGAATAAATTATACAGATGATCTATGGCAGGCATACAAATCAGCATGGCATGAGATGTAGGAGTAACATTTGTAATTACAGAAAGCGGAACAAGAATTAAAAAAAAAAAACATCTACACACAGAACAAGTACCCACAGTCAGTTAATATTTAGGTACAAACCAAATGTAACCTTTCTGTGTTTTTAAAAATCACACAATAGCAGTAAAAAGATACAAAGCACCAAAGTAAAACTACATACAAAAGGACTGTAATAAGAGAAAAAAATAATAATTTCTTGTCCACAGGTGGGCAGTATAAAACAGACGACTTCGATTATTTCTTGTTCTTGGCCTGATTTCTTGGGGAGCCTTTCAGTAAATCTCGAATCTTGAGGTAAACCCCTGTTGCTTCAGCAACCTCTGTAAACTCAGGTGTGTCCTCAAAAGGAATTATTCCCGCAGCAAATCTGCTACGGTGTGGAACGAAAGTTACTTTATTTACAACAGGTTCCTCCATGTCGTCGGCCACTTGCGCATTTGACTCCTGTGTGCTTATCTGAGGAGTGTCTGAAGTTCCATTTGTTGCATCATGATTAGTGTTTTCCTCATAGACTTCATCCAGGACAATAATGTCACTCATCTCCGCTTGCAAATCGATCACTTTTTCATTAATTGAATGTTTTTCCTGGCCATCGCTGGCTGTTTCATCTATCCTCTCATCCTCACATGCATTAGTTACTGGTTCAACAGGTGACATTGGTGTACTTTTGATTTCATATGTAAGACTCGAGTTCCCCATCTTTTCTCCGTTTTCCTCCGAGTCAAGTTTAAGTGAAGTGACGACACTAGGGGAACTTGGGACGGGGGTCTCAGAAGCTCCAGCTTCAGAATCACTGTTGGTTGCAGTATCTGCCTTCTCAAGGGCTGCCCAAAGAAGCCTTTGCTGCTCCTCCAGTTCCTCCAGAGTCAGCCCATCCTCTGACTCTTCCCTCTCAGTCAACCCTCTGGCTTGAGTGGACGGAGAATAATTTGTAGGTGGAGTTGGGGGTGGAGTTCCTTTAGGGATTGGAGGTGTGGATGGAGGCGTTCCCAGCGGCAGAGGTGGAGCAACGCCCAAGGAAGAAGAGCCAGGAGGAAGTGGTGGGGGGAACTGGAAACCATCAGATCTAATGTCATAATCTGTAGGAGGACAAAAATTAAATCATGACATTTTTTCACGATAATTAAGTATTTTTTTAGTGATGCACAAAATTTAAGCAACTGAAAATATTTGGCTGAAAAAATTTACTTTTTGGAGGGCAAAATCATTGAACGATACTGTAACTAGCACTTTAATTAGCACTTCTCAGATGGAGACGTCTTTTTAATGGATCTTCATTTTTATCAACCAAGATCTTTAAGTCTATGCATTTTTTAGTTGATGTGTGAACATAACTTCACTAAACATTATTAGTAGTATATTTATCATTCAATAATCACAAACAATATGGCAACACAATCATCAAAAAAAATAATAATAATCATTTCAGTGCATCACTAGTATTTGTGTAGTATCTTCTGATATGAATACATGAAAAATAGTGTAAGTCACATAGTGAGCTGCAGCAGAAAAAAGGGGATGACAACGCAAGCTGTGTGAAGCATTAGAGCACTTGGCAGTTGGTCAGCTGTAAGTTTATGCATTTCAGAACAATCTGCAGTCATAAAACCTACAGAATCTAGTAACGCTTAAGTTGTGTACCTGATTCTATCTCCATGTCTGATTCGTGGTTTTCTGAATTGGATCTCCATTTCTTTGTCTTCTGGGGTGTGGATTCAGACTCATGACGTCTCTTACTGCAGCTGGAGCCCTGATGAGCACATATCGATGCACAAGGTCATAAATAATTTGGGAAATAAGGATAAAGGCAATAAATTAGAAAAACATTTTTAACAGATGTTTTTACCGTTGGAAAGTTACTGCTTAAAAAAGCAGCAAAATTTTGCTTCCAGTGCTCAGGCTGCATTGGAATAGAACCGAAAGACCGGTAATCCTGTCCAAAAAAAAGAAACCCCCACAAATTAGAACTTAAATAAATTGAGTTTAAATAAAACAGAAACCTAGATAGTGGGAAATAAAGATTTACATCAGTATGCATTAATCATGGACTAGATCATCTTTAATTGCGGGCATACACGCATAAGCATGCAGGTAAATAATATATAACCATACAAACCTGCATTTGTAGATGGTCAGCCTGTAAATTAACTGTTCTAAATTTCCTGAGGAAAATTTCAGTGGTAGGGCTGTGGCAATATCTTTGTTTTGTTAAAATTTTGCTGAAGTATCACCATACCAAGTTCTATTGCGGTACCACACTTTGTGTGTTTGGAAGAATCATTATTGCAGGGGATCTATTTTATATTTTCTTTACAGTCTACATAATTCATTACTAATGGATGATTATTATTATTATTATTATTATACAAAAGTAATGTAACTCTGTCTTTGTTTCTTAACATCAACCCAGTCGTTAAACCATCAATGCAGTTAAAACATTCATTTCTAAGAAAACTGAAGACTTTGACCTCCAAAACTGAAATTATGTCTGCAGTAACAAATGTGAACATTACAAATAAAACTAAAACCCTCTAGACTCCACCAAACTTTAACCATCAAATTCTTTCCATTATGTTCCTCCTTAATGCAGCAGTGCTCGCATAATCCATGCATTGTTTTGTGTCCAATAAATGTGTATGTACACTTACATCTCTTACGTTGGGGGGTGTAGACACATTGAAGCCAGGAAAGTCAACCAGCTTTGAGACATCGTAAGATATCTTTTGGCTGTGGTTGTTTTCATCTTCATCATTTGATCCTTGTGAAGAAAAGTAAAAGAGTCAATGGCAGTTTAGTTCTATTTAAAACACACTATCCTCCTTTAATCGTGCTTATGACAAGAGAAGATCAGGGCCCGTACTCATGAAAAATCTTAGTGCTAAGAGTTGCTCCTAGTAACAAAATTCTAAGAAAATTCTTAGAAATGTGGGTGTTTCCTCTTAAAATTAAAGAAAAGATCCTAGTAAAGAAAAAAGTAATTCAGAAAGCATCTGAACTCTTAAAAGAGGTCTTAAGGTCCAAAATTGTTAGGAGTACGGACGAGGACTTTTAAGAAGCTTGAGAGTTTCTTTAGCAGTGGAGAAAATCAACGAAACATGAAGAGGGAGAAGAAATGTGTTGCACACAATGCATGACAGTGAGTTAACAAGACGCTACACATTTGATGGTTCAGGGATCATGTTTGTGACTGATATTATTAGAGACACATCTCCGACACCGCGCAGAAATGTCATAGCGCCAGAAATGGAAGTAAATCACTACATTAACATATTTGGCAACTGGAAAAATACAACTATGCAGCAGTGATGATTTGGGTCTGTCACAACGTTCTATAAGCAAAGTGATCACACAAACAATTACAGCTAGGCCTGTCACGATAGCCAATAGTGAGCCTGCTCATGTGAAGTCACAGCAGCAAAACACCAATAATTTAATGTAACTATAATAAAATCATTTAATAAAGACACTGAAATATTTTAATATTTAAATGTATTTTTAAAAAATGCTTTGCATTGTGCAAAATTATCTCAAATTATTACTGATGCTTTGAAATTGTATTCTATTGGTATTTCTCCTCGTTTACAGTTGGATCAATGACGTGAACATGAGTTCCATCAACGGCTCCAACAACTCCAGGAAGGCCCACAATCCTCATAAAAGTGGCTTGTTTTTGCAGCATGGTTTGACGGTCAGTTGGAAGGTCAATGAACTGCCATATAGTAGTGGCCAAAATTGATGTCCGGCCTAGGAAATTTGACATCTTCACCCTTATTTAAAAAAAATGTGTTAAAGATTTTGTAAGCATGTTGCATAGTTGCTCAGAGTCAATTGTTTTATTTGTGATAATAATGCAATGAAACACCAAATTGTGCGGTCATAATTTTAGGCCATGCTGTCATACAAAGAAATTATGAACACGTGCAAAAACAAGAGGACCAACGAAATATCAATAACTGATGATGTTGTAGTAAATATCAATGTTGCCAATTTAGTGATTTTGTCACTAGATTTAGTGACTTCCTCACCCCTTTTGAGACTTTTTTCAAAAGCCTAGCAACAAAATCAATTTCTTGGACAAACCTTATCTAGATTCCAAGACTCCCCCACTGATCTATATGTATATAGATCAGTGAACTTGCCATTATGACGTAATCTAGTAACATTTAGCAACTGTTTTAGCTACTTTCAGTTGAAAGCAGTTGGCAACACTGGTCAGTGTTTTTTCCCTCATATTTGAATGGTTTAAGTGAAATGTGGGGTCATTAAAAAAAACCTCCACACATCACTTTTGGCCACTGTTGTGTTTGGTGGGATTAGTGCCACAATATTTAAGACCCTGCTTACTGTGTCATCACCGGTGCATTGCTGCATTTTTCCAATTTTCCAGCCAAAAAAATTTTACTACTTTAATTTCTGCAGTTAGAGGATTGATTTGCAGAGTGGAAGAAGTTCAAAAAGAATTGACTATCTTGGCGATCAAGTTTGTATCATTTTATCAACATATAACTCCAATATGTCATATCTTCGTTGGAAAGTGTCTCTCCTCCTTTTGCTGCCATCTTGTTTCTCCTAACTAGGTTAGGAGACCTCTTCAGCTCTCTTAAATCATTTAGGAGCTGAAGTCTAGTCTTAACACTTAGGAACCTTTATGAATCACACTTATTCTTAAGTCTAGGAATAGGAGTAAAATTACGTCATTCTAAGAATTTTGACACACTTAAGACTACAATTTTACTCTGAGCGGCTTTATACATACGGCCCCTGGAGTTTAGCGATCTTTAATGAAAGCATCATTCAGCTGGTCAGTGTTCTGTCCTGAGATCAACTGTATTGTTTGCGATTGTGATCGCTGAATAAATACACTTACTCACTCGCTGTTGTTTTAATAGAGAAATAGCCTATTGCAATTATGGAATTAGTGGAATTATTAGGAATTTCACTGTTATAATATTTTTCGTTTGTGTTAGCTATTTTCATAATGTAGACAGGGAGATTGCATAAGTCTTTGGTGTTGATTTATATAATAAAAAGCCTATATTAAATCAGTACACTAGATGAGGTAAAATACACCATGTATGTGTCCACATTCTATTGATTTGTGCTTACTGAAGAAAGTGCAATACCTGAAATGCAAAAGTAAATTTCTCAAATGACAACAATCATTACGATTATAATTTTGAGAAAAAA